>NC_057795.1:695758079-696053680 GCF_018294505.1 Triticum aestivum
CTGCGCCGCCCTCCTTCACTTTCACCGCGGGCGAGTCCTCCCGTGCTGCTGGTAACGAATCTACCCCTCCCGTGCTTAATCAATCTAATCTCTCACCCTCTGCTTATCTGCCACTGACTGATGTACCCTTGGACTCAGCCCTCCCCCTGCAGGACCTGGACACCCACGAGTGCATCATTCGCAAGGCGCGCCGCAAGTCAGAGCGCGATCAGTCCGTCTCCAAGGACAAGCTGCAGCGGAGTGCGTGGCTGGCTGGCAAGCAAGCCAACTACTCCCCCATGCTTGCTAAAGCCGTCAAGGCCAAGGCTGCTCGCCTCTCCGCCGCGGATGTTGACACGGCCATTGGCCGTGCTATCCAGGAGGCACGCCTCCACGAGCCCGAGGCCCCTCCTGCCTCCTCCGAGGACCTTGCTGCCATTGCTCTGCTCCGCGGCGCTGACGACGAGCAGCTTGATGCCATCCTTGGCTCCAAGGATGCTGCCTCTGGTGACGACGCCGCTCCATGATCAGCTATCTTCGCCACTCTGGAGTTACGGCGCGACCTCTGCCTCACCTAGCTTTTCTGCATGACGCTGTTAGATCGCTGTTCTTTTGGTTTTCGCTTCCTATGTCGCATGTTCCAATGCTACTTTTGGCCTCACCTGTAGCCTTTGTGACTGTATGCCAGATGTATCCCGTTTCTGTCTGTTGGTGCTCGATCGGTCTTAATGAGTAATAACGCCTTTCTAATATGCTCTTGGAATGTATGAGGACTTGGTGATAACGACAAGTGCTCTGACGTGCTATCCGAACTAATCACAACAAAACCGCACATTACGCTCTTCCAAGAATCAAAAATCGACTCTCTCTCCGTCAGTAAAACAAAATCCTTCCTTCCACGTTAGGCTGACCAAGTTTTCTCCTTGCCAGCTGTCGGAACCGCGGGTGGCACCATCTCGCTCGTCAATTTTGCGTCCTTCCAAGTTGTGTCCTTCTCCCACTTAACCTTCTCCTCCACACTAATCCTCCAATCAACTGCTTGCGCCCACCACATTGCCATTACTAACATCTATGCTCCCCCCTCGCGCTCTCTCAAGTTAGCGTTCTTAGACGAACTCGCCTCAATCGCACAACCAGATGACACCCCATGGCTCATCGCCGGTGACTTCAACCTTATCCGTTTCCCCTCTGAAAAAAATAACACCGCCTTCCGCCCCGCCGAAGCCAACGCGTTCAACCAAACCTTAGATAACCTAGCACTTATCGAATTGCCTTTACTGGACCGCAGGTTCACTTGGTCCAATAACCGTGCCTCCCCCACCCTAGAATGGCTAGATCGCGTCTTTTTAACCTTGCATGGGCAGATGCTTTCCCTAACACTTCCCTTTCCTCTCGATCCCGCTTTACGTCGCGATCACGTTCCACTGCTCATCCACGTCACCACCGCCATCCCTCGATCCAGCTTTTTCAAATTCGAAGCGGCCTGGGCCAACTCCCGACCCTGCAAGGACATTGTTGCTCAAATTTGGGCTGCACAGCCCTCATCGCCAACCAATGCTACTACCTTCCTCGTCTCCACGCTAAAAAATCTCATGCCCGTCTTAAGACTTGGGCATGTTCTCGTATCCCCACCCACCTTCGCGAGGCTCACTGCCAATCTGCAATCACAACCCTAGACCTCGTTGAAGAAACTAGACCCCTAACTCAGCCAGAGTCGCTCACTCGCAAAATCATCATCTCCTTGCTCAAGGGTGCCATCCACAAGAAAATGACATACTGGCGCTGGCGTGCTAAAGTCTCTCGCGCTATCTACGAAGGGGAAAATACCAAGTTCTTGTTGGGGAACGTAGTATTTCAAAAAAAATTCCTACGCACACGCAAGATCATGGTGATGCATAGCAACGAGAGGGGAGAGTGTCCACGTACCCTCGTAGACCGAAAGAGGAAGCGTTAGCACAACGCGGTTGATGTAGTCGTACATCTTCACGATCCGACCGATCAAGTACCGAACGCACGGCACCTCCGAGTTCAGCACACGTTCAGCCCGATGACGTCCCTCGAACTCCGATCCAGCCGAGTGTTGAGGGAGAGTTTCATCAGCACGACGGCGTGGTGACAATGTTGATGTTCTACCGACGCAGGGCTTCGCCTAAGCACCGCTATAGTATTATCGAGGTGGACTGGTGGAGGGGGGCACCGCACATGGCTAAAAGATCAAACAGATCAATTGTGGTGTCTATGGGGTGCCCCCTGGCCACGTATATAAAGGAGTGGAGGAGGGGGGAGGGCCGGCCTAGCTATGGCGCGCCCTGGAGGAGTCCTACTCCCACAGGGAGTAGGATTCCCCCCTTCCATGTAGTAGGAGTAGGAGTCAAGGCAAGGGAAGAGAGAAGAGAAGGAAGGAGGGGGCGCAGCCCCTCCTCCTAGTCCAATTCGGACTAGGCCTTGGGGGGGGGGGCGCCCAACCTCTCCTCTCTCTTTGCCCTAAAGCCCAATAAGGCCCATATACTCCCCGACGAATTCACGGAACTCTCCGGTACTCCGAAAAATACCCGAATCACTCGGAACCTTTCCGATGTCCAAATATAGTCGTCCAATATATCGGTGTCGGTGTACTAAGATATGGGTACCTTAGTACCCCGGACTTGTGCACGAGCAGTCGCAGCGTCCCCGTGGCAAGCCTTACCGGACGTCCGCCAAGACCCTCCGCAGCCCTCCAGAAGACAAAACCCCGGCAAGAGGAGCTTGCCGGGGAGCCATTCAAGAACAAAGTGTTCTCAGTCACGAAGAAGGCCCCGGCAAGAGGAGCTTGCCGGGAAGGCCGCTTGAGGCATGAAGGAAACAAGGCCCCGGCAAGAGGAGCTTGCCGGGAAGGCTTGGTGAGCGACAAGCTCCCAAGCGCGACAAGAACCTTGCCGCGGCAAGGCGCTTGCCGCGGCAGGCAACCTCTCTTCCTCTCCGCTCCAGCTCATCCACCAACGTGTCGCCATGGGGCTTCCCCAGGCGCACGTGTCGGCGGGCTGTGCAGCCAGCGGGGAGCAGCGACAAACGGCGCTGGCTAGCTGTCGTCGTGGCAAACGGAGGTGCACCTGACGGTCCAGGTTGCACTTTTCAGGCGACAGGGACGGGCATTTATGACTCTTGTCCCTTGCCGTCAGAGTTAGGTATAGTCCACTGTACACTGTACAAAGCGGTGTACCAACCTCTGTTTTTCCTATTCTACCCCCGTCTACTTGCCACCTGTGGTGACCCCTTTGTACCTATAAAAAGGAGGCCCGAGCGCAACGTAGAGGAGGTTCGGCTCGTTCGGTTCAGCTCGCACGAGGCCACAGACTCCCGAGCTAGGTTTTGTAGCTCCTGACGCTCCCTAGCAAGAACACAATACAATCAGACAAGCAGCAGTAGGAGTATTATCTCTCCGGAGAGCTCCGAAGCTGGGTAAAATCCCCTCGTGTGATCGCCTCGATCCGCTCTTTGCGCAATCTCCGCCCCCTGCCGAACCGAAAAGGGGTCCCGGTCCCGTAGGTGTACGTGGTGGTGCAGATTTCCTCCCCGACATCTTTGGCGCGCCAGGTAGGGGACGCGTCGAGGTTGTGTGAACCCGATCCGGAGGTCACACGAGCAACTTCATCGACATCTTCGTCAACATGGCTCCGAAGAAGAAGCCTTCGGCAGCAGCAGAGCCGTCCGCGTCGAACCCACCGCCACCGGAGCTGTCAGGTGGTGGGGGAAACGCAGGCGGAGGAACCGGCGTCGTCGAGGGAGCCCACAACGCCGCCAAATCCAAGGACAAGGCAGCACCGGCGTCGGCGTCCGGGTCCGCACCGCGTCCTTCGCAGGAGGCGCGGGACCGACAGCGTCATGATGCTCGCGGCACCATACGCTTGCTGGATCAAGGCCAAGCTGGAGGATCCCGAGGCCCTCGAGACCCGCATGCACCCCAGCATGCTGGTACGAGCGAGGTACGGTCGCTTGGGTGGGATGCTGCTCCTCCTAACTTGGTTAGGAGTCCGAGCACATCCCGTTCTTTGCTCCGTACGCCGTTGCCGCCAACCACACCAGCGGAAGCTTTGGCTAGAGCTCAGTTACTTCTAGATTACCCTCCAACGGCTGATAAGGTCGACGAATGGAGGGCCACCATTCAGAGTCTCATCGGCTTCGCCAACGGCGACGTCCCGCGGCAACCGAATGCCTCGCAGCCGCGGCGGGGCGGCAAGGCGCGAGCTGATGGTGACGAGACGTGCGGGGGTGCAGCCACCGTGCACTCCCCTTCCCGAAGACCAAGATCACCGACTCGCCGGATCCACCTCGACAGCGACTCCACATCGTCGTCGGATCCGCGAGCTCGTCGCGACCAGCGCCAAGTTCTCCGAGAACGGCAAGAAGAAGACGCTCGAACCCGTATCGAGCGCCGAAGAGAAGCGCGCCGTCAATCGGACCAACGCGCCGGGCCCACCGTTGATATGCATGCGCCAGGGGAACCAGGCGACTTGCCGTACGCGGTAGGTTGTCCTGCGTTCACTCGAGAGCTGCGGCAAGTCCGGTGGCCCGACAAGAAAAACTTCAAACCAGATGTGCCAGAGAAGTATGATGGCAGGACACACCCATCGGAGTTCCTCAGCATCTACACCATCGCGGTGCAAGCTGCGGGGGGACGAGATGACAAGATCCTCGCCAACTACTTTCCCTTGGTGCTCAAGCCAAACGTCAGATCTTGGCTCATGCACTTGCCGGATAGCTCTATTTCTTCTTGGGCAGATTTGTGCCACCAGTTTGTTGGCGCCTTCACGGGCGGCCACAAGCCTCATGGCCAGGAGAGTGATCTCCACCTGCTTGCCCAGAAGGAGGGAGAGTCCTTGCGCAAGTTCATCCAGAGATTCAGTCGAGTGCACTACAACATCCCCGACGTCCACCCTGCCGCGGTGATCAGTGCATTCCATCAGAATGTGCGAAACCGCAGGATGAGGGAGGAGATGGCGATGTGCAAGGTAAAGGACGTCAGCGAGCTCTACGCCCTGGCCGACAAGTGTGCACGCGCTGAAGAAGGAAGGAGACTCCCAGGAGAGGATGTGGGAGCAGAGTCTGACAGTGAGGAGACCGCTCCGGCAAGGAAGGGCCGGAGGCGGAATAACAGAAAAAAGAAAGGCAAAGATGTGCTAGTTGTCGAGCAGTCCGGCAGCGGAGGTGCCGCCAAGGTTGTCGGCTCCGGCAAGGAGGTTGCCGGAGGCGCCAACGACCAAGCCGTAGCGGTCGCCGACAAGCAGGATAGCTCCAACAAATAGTATTGCAAGATCCACCGCACCAAGGGCCATGACCTCCAGAGCTGTAAGAAAGTCGAGCAGCTTGTAGAACAGCAGAGAGCTGAATACGAGCGGCGAGACAAGGAGAAAGCCCAGGAAGGTGCTAGAGGAGCTGGCAAGAAGCGACCTAGCCGGGGAGGACGCCGCGACAAGGCCAAGCAGCGGCAAGGAGACAGACCTCCCCGTGGCCGCGACAAGAATGAAGACAAAGACAGCGACGAGGACGTAGATGACGATGAAGCCGACGACCAGGAGTTTCAGAAAGCCACAGAGGTCCTTTGCGTTGACGGTGGTGCTTCTCTGCATACTTCGCACCGCCAACTCAAACAGTGGATGCGGGAAGTAAATGTAGCAGCGCGTTTATGTGTAAGGCGCTACAACTAACGGAAATAAAATAAAATGAAAGCAAGTAGAAAAGTAAATGAAAATGAAAGAAATAGAAAAAGGAGAAAGGAAAAAATAAAATGTAAAGAAAAATAAAAGAAAAAAGGGAAAAAAGGAGAAAGGAATAGCAGTAGCGGGTTTCAGGAAATGCGTTGTAGCCAACTTAGCTATAGCGTGTTTTCGGAAACGCGCTACCGTTACGTTTCACTTAAACAGCGGTTTCCCCCCCCGGCCACCACTTCTTCCCCAAATCCCTCGCCCTCGCCGCTGTCTCCCCAACTCGCCGTCGCCCCACTTCGCCGCCGTCTCCTGCCGGCGTGGACGCTTGCAACCTCACCGCCGCCGCCCGAGGCCGCCCTCAGCCTCACCGCCGCCGCCCGAGGCCGCCCTCAACGTTACCGTCGCCGCCCTCCACCTCACCGCCGCCCGAGCCCGCCCAGGACCGCCGTTGCCCGTGCCCGAGCCCGCCCTCTCCGCCCCTGCCTCCGTCACCGAGCACCTCCCCGCCACCGTCTCTCCCCTCTCTGTAAGTCCCCCACCCCTCCCCCCCACTCCTCTCTCTCTCTGCATTTTAGAGAAAAAATTAGTAGAGCAAAAGTTTGTTTATAGCAAAAAATTTAGTTTAGAGCAAAGGATGTTAAGTAGTAGATGTTAGAGCAAAAATTAGTTCAGAGCCAAAAATTTGGTTTACAACAAAAGTTAGTTAGGGCAGTAGGGTTTAATTAGGGTAGATGCTGCTTGTATAGTATATAGTGATACTAGTTGTTAATTAGGTTAGGGCAATAGTGGTACTAGTAGATGTTAATTAGATGTTTTTCAGTTAGGGCACTAGAGTTTTGCTAGGTTAATTAGGTTAGTAGTGCTGCTAGTAGTAGTGGTACAGTAGGTTAATTAGGTGAAGTTAAATGAATAACCTAAATGAATGAAATTAGTAGTTAACTGAATTTTTTTCCTTTCATCATTATAGAGCACTAAAGTTAACTGAATTTTGTTCTATTAGTAGTTAAATGAATTTTCTTCTACACTTTGTTTTTGAATTAGCTTGTGAAATTTGGACATGTGGTTGCTCGTGTATATTTGGACATGTGTTGCGGTGTCGAAGAGCGATATTTGAACACTGTTTCCAGGGAATGATGCTGAGTGGCCTATGTTTTGCTGGAATGTTGATTCATTTCTGTTCCGGCAAATTTCAGGTTCTCGATTTGTCCACTTTTTAGCAAAGGTCATGCCGAAATTTTCCATGAATTTCGGCATGACTTGTACAACTAGGACATATCGAGTGCCCGGGATTTGCTGCACCAGGAAGGAGTCAACATTCCTGCAAAACAATAGGCCTTTTTATGTCATTATTCATTTTATTAGGTGTAGAATTAATTGACTAGATTTAATCATAGGAAACATGGCTAGCAACGATGAATGACAGGGTTCTGGTGATTGCGACGACATCTACCGGGCGACTGACGAATTTTTTATCCTTACCGACGATCAACCGATGTTGTTGCTGGGCCCACCGGTGGCATCGGGGACTGAGACCGACACGCAGACCGGTGCTGAGACTGAGACCGGCGCTGAGACTGAGACCGGTGCTGCCTCGGGGAGCGGAGCCGGTGTAGAACCGAAAGCAAAGAGGCAACGGCTTCCTAACAAACTCAGGACTACTAGACTGGTGGTCACGGAGGTGGACGACGGCTTTTTTGAGCCAAAGGCGCCCGAGGAAGCACGTCGATGCTACGGCAACCAAATAGGCTGCATCGTACGGACAACCGCCACCATCAACGATGAGAAACTACAGAAGATAGAAAATATGAGGAGCTCCCTCCTAAAGAAGTTTCACCAGATATTCTTGTTCCCGGGCCGGAATGAGAAGGATAATGAAGATCCAGACGAGGACCCGACAATGAAGAAGATAAACAAACACGCCATGACCAAGTTTAGCGACGCGTTGGCCGCCTGGAAAACTCGAGTGAAAGCAAGGATCATCGACAAGAAGGAACCCTACTCCGAGATTGTAAAGGATAATCCGACAATCACGGAAGATCAGTTTCAAATATTCAAGGAGGCTTGCGAGGCCGAAGATGCCAAAAAAAAGTCTAAGTACATGAAGGAGCTTCAAGAGAGGAACATTGGGAGCCACCACCTCGGAAGCCGTGGTTACGGCGGAAAGAGGTCCAAATGGGCCAAGGAGGACGCGTAAGCCGCGAGTCTGGGCATCCCAGACCCCTTGGCGGATTTCACCGTCGTGCAGGAGCGTGGCGTCCTCAGGGCCCGACACCGTTGGGACCCAGTGAAGAAGGTTTACGAGACAAAACCGGTCATTACGGAGTTCATAAGACTGCTGGTAATTTTAGTTTCTGATCAATTCGACTGCACATGTTAGTCATATTTGTAAACGATCCTTGTGCCTTTTGCAGAAAGAGCAACACCGGATTGCGGCCGAAAGCGACTCGCCGTCTGAGGCATTGGCGAGGCCCAAGTGGGACACTCCATTCAACCGGGCGTTGAACATATTGAAACGACAACCGGTGGACACTCGACCGTCGTACGGACGCGTGCACGGTGTCGGAGACGGCGCCACGTGGAAGAAGTACTACCGTGAGACCACGGAGGAGAGAAAGGAAAGACGAAGGTTAACTGAAGAAAACATCGACAAGAAGGTTGAGATTGCGGTTGAGAAGAAATCATCTCAGACAGTCGCAACAGCGGTAGCTGCCGCAAAATAGGTGTTTGGAGATTTGTCTACTTCCTTGGTGACGGGCGTTTTCACTTGGACAAGGCAAAATCCAGAAAAAAATGCAAAGGACTTTCCCCTTGCTGACTTATTGGGGAGCAGCTCGACCAGCGTTGCACCCGCACCTGCTCCCACACCGGCTCCCGCACCTGCTCCCGCACCGGACGTGCTCGGTGGTGCTTCGTCTTTGGCTGAGCTCGACGCCCTCACGGTATCTGTCACACCGGCCCCCTTCAATATAAATGTATAATCTCCCGTTTTCGTTGCCTTTCGGATGTCTCACGTCGCAGACTTTTCTTTGTAGGCCGACGAAACCCTGTGCACCATATTATACACCATCGGCGACCAGAAGGTGGACGTGGGGAAGGCGATGATAATGGAGCCGAAGGAACCATTGTTCCACAGCAGGCCGATCCCCCCGAACGTCTTCGAGGTTTCCGTGGCCAGTGTCAAACCGGGCCACGAGAATTTGCCTCCTCCAATACTAGTGGGGGATGACGATGAGACACCGCCGCGGCTTGGTGATTGTTGCAATAGGTGGGTCCTGTTGTGGCCGAAGAGTCTGCTTCGTATGGAGGCGGCCGGGAGCACACCCACGAGCACGCAACCTCAGCAAGGTATGAACATCAACACCCCACCTACCCAATTAGCGTCGGGTGTCGGGTTGGGTGATAGCAGACGGGGTAAGGAGGAGGCTCCATTAGTCGCTGATGACGTCGCCATGGATGAGGATGAGGACGACGGTGGCGCTGAATAGTATGTCTATACTGGCGCCTCCTCAGGGTTTGAGCGTCATGAGTCGGTGCCTGAATTGCCATCTCAACGTATTATGGACGACCTTCCGGTAGTAAAGAAGTCTAGGAAGAGAGCGAGGAAAGGCAAAAAAGCTGATTCTATGATCCAGCCGCCTCAGCAGCCTCGGCTTCAGGACCATATAGATATCCCCGATGCGGATAAATGGCATATCCCCGGTCAACCAATCATACTTGCAAAAGCGCTACGGGTCAGATTCGGCGATCTAAGGAGATTTCATGACGATGTGCTGCGGGTAGAGAAAGGCCTCATCGCCTCGAAAGATCCAGGATACCCACTCTACGTGGTTAACATTCCGCGGCAAATGTCGTACGTCGATAGCTTCCCCGCGGATAAGTTCTTCCTCCGATTCGATTACATATTCGACATGTTTCACGTGAAGAAGCTGGATTTTACGTTTGTCCGCCTTTATGCCTTGCACATGAACTACATCATCGGGGTTGAGCAGATATCTCATATCTGTGTCGCTGACCCGTACTACATGCACGAGGGCTTCTTGGGAGTCTGCGCAGAGCACCGTGAATACGCAAGGGATTACATCGTCAGTTTCATGCTCGCCAATAAGGACAAGGAGGCGATTCTCATGCCTTATCATCCCGTGTAAGTCATCCGCGCTGCTATCCTTCCTTCGATTTCAATCATTCATTTGCACGGTGGAGGCTAATTAATTTGAGGTGTACTTATTTTGCGCAGCGGCGGGCGCGCCGTCCTCATCATCCTCTACCCCCGATTCTCCCACGCTCTTTACTTGGACTCCTCGAAGAACATTCACAAAAAGGATTACACCCACATCAAGGATGTTCTCGACAGTGCTATGTTTTACTACCAAGCAGGGGGTGGAGAGGTCAGGGACAAGAAGAGAAGGGACGGCAGGGTCGCCTTCGGCCATAAGACCGACTTCTGCTGCATCCAGCAACCGAACGATTCTCTTAATGATGGATTCTATGTCCTACACCACATGCTGGAGTACAGACGGGATCACCAGAACCTTCGCATGTCACCTAGATCCGGTGATTCCCATATTCTGCAATGGGTAAAGAACATAGGAGATATCGAGGATCATCGACTTCGAGCCGAGTTCTATCACATCCAGCGCGAACTTGCCCAAATCTTCATGAAGGAGGTCGTCGGAAAAACAGGGATGTTCTACGAAAAAGGACAAATGTCGCGGTTAGACGTCCGAACACGGGTAGCCGCTTAGCGTCTCGACCTGAAGCCTTTCACTAGGCTCGGGGACTATCTCCCTAACTTGGATGGATGGAACGACATGTTGGAGTGATTGTCGATATATGACAATGTGTCCGTTTAGTCCATACTTTCTGTATGACAAAACTTTGAGTTATGCACGGTGAAACTTTATTTGTGATGTAATTAAACCGTCCTCCTCCTCGACTAGCGAAAATCACTCTAGTTAGGGCATTTCGGGGTACGATGAACTTTGTTATTTATGCTTATGATATGTTGTTTCTATTTTTGCCAAGTCTGTCTCTTTCTGTTGCTCAACTATATATGTTGCATATCATCGACTCATGTGACGATGCAGGTGCATAGATCATCGATGGTGAATAAGTGCTACGCCAGGAGTATATATACGACAAGTGGCCGGAGTGTCAGGCCCAGGTGTACCGGTTTCCGGTTCCCGAGCGACATGCAGTAGTTAGTTTAGGTTCACACTAATGCGAGAGAGGGATACAAACTCATGTACTCAAAGTGATAGCTCTTCTCGCGTATATCATTGTTTAGATGGATGACGATGTATTTGCAAGTAATCGAGACTTGTATCGCTATTTTCGAGATGATGACGAGAGACCAACTTTGTTGTGTTGGATGATGATTATGATGATGACATGATTTGATGAGACTAATTGTATGTATATGCTATGATTACATTTGTATGTGTATGATATGCTAAAGATTATTGTATAAAGCCTATTCAAATAAAAAACAAATACAAAACAAATATGCAGGGATAGAAACTAATAAAACTAGTAGTAGCGAGGGGGGAAAATTTAGCAGTAGCGCCGCCTTACCAGTAGCGCTTCCCAGTAAACAGCGCTGCAGATAATATCAGCAGCGCCCTTTTCTAAAGAGCGCTACAGCTATGCATGTATAGCAGTAGCGTGGGACAACAGGCGCTACTGCTATACGTTAGCTGTAGCGCCTTATTAGTAGCGCCGGTCCCCGCGCTAGTGAGAGGTCCAAAACCCGCGCTGCTGCTAGGCTTTTCCCTAGTAGTGTTACCATGTTATCTTTTACTACTTTGATTAAATCATGTCACTGTTCAGGCAAATTAATCATAACACAATGATTCAACTTCGAGATGGTGTTAGTTAATAATCAGGTGTGTTCGCTTAGGTAAGTAGGGTTAAATCTTGCCTTGTGCACTTTCTTCCAAAACTCTTGAATGGAAGTGAGGATTGGATTATCTAATACAACACTTATTGTCAAAGTATGATGGTGGAGAACGGATTCACTCTTTACATTTGTATCCTCTTACTGCAAGTTTACATTGACTTATTTTTTCACATGCTTGTCAAAATTTAGATTGCCAACAGTTAATAAATCTATAAAGTACAACCTGGTAATACTATCATCATCAATATTTGTTGTTCCCTATGTCCCATGTGCATCACCATGAAGAATCTCTTGGGAATATGAGTTTGTTATAGATAAAAACAGTCTTTGATTGTAAATCTTCACAATATTTTTTTTCTTTTAGAACATCTTGTGTATATTTTAAAGATTTCAAAAGGAAGACATTTCAGGTGGTTATCATCTATTACCTGTAGTTGTGTACATCCATGCAAGGGCCTCGTGAAGTTATGCACATACCTTAACTGTTTTACGTTCCTCATGACAGATCTTTCCCAAGCCTAGATATTCTCGCTGAGAGCTCCTTGATGGAATCACTAAGATGGACTTACAAGACAGGCATGGATAAAACCATGAGGTCCTCAAATGGACAGATTGCTCTGGTAAATTGTTCTGCTTGCTTAACTTGATGTTCAACTTTTGACTGTTCACTAAATTTTAGCACCACATTGTATCTTAACATTATTTTGGATTATGAAGTTTGCTTGGCTATGCAAAATTAGGCAGTGAGCCCTGTTCATCAGTTGAAAAGCTAGGGGTGTGCCGCAGTTGCAATGTCCAGAATAGACTGTTAGCCTAAAATATCTAAATGAACTGTTTTTCATTAGTTGCAGCCCACTTAATAGGACTACTTGGTTAGATCTACAATTAATTGTATTGGCTATGAGATTTTTATAAGCTGGCACTATCTCCACTGGTGTTCTTTATCTGGAATTTGATGGTATACCTAAACCAAAAGATGATACTAATCTAATAGCTATTACACTTTTAGAGAAGAGAAAGATGCAGAAATTGTCATACCTAGAGGAACTCGCCTTCTTGATGTGGTCCTTGCTTACACAACGTACTCCTCGGGAAATTCTCCTCCAGGTCTGGGCGAAGGGAGAGTAAGGAGGGGGAGGAGGGATGGCAGAGTAGGTTAACATATATAGTATGCCATGCGGAGGACAGCTGGTTAGGAGATCATGGCTTATTCCAGTTATACCATATATATTTCTGTATGGCGCAGATCTGTTTCCTTTTCTATCAAATGCACACCTATTAATAAATTAGAAAAGATGTCAGAAATCAGAACTTACTAAAGAATTAAATTACTGTATTCATTAAATAAATAACTTATCATTGATTGAATGCCACTTTTCCCTTTTCTTTTTTTTTGAGAATTTTTTCATTCATATCACGAATCAGTACAAAGAAGTTGACCATTACAAGCACACTGAAACGTAAACACAAAGGACCATGAACACCTAGAGTACCCTAAGACAACCATAAACAAAGAAGATCTCCGGAGCCCTGTGTCATCATCCCTGAATCTAGAGAGAAGACCCCTGCAGCAGAAGGATCTGCAACTACTCGCAAGCAGGTCATCATCTTCGACCATGGTACAATTGCCGCCACACTGCTTCCTCCTTTCTTGACACCAGCGCTGAGAGGGCATGGACATCAATCCAACACACCTGCAACAGTCGTCGCCATCTTTGGCTTTGAGTACCGCAAAAAGTGTCCCTTCCGGAGAGAAGAGAACTCGAGTCATCCGACCGGTCCAGCACCGCGGCCGGGCCATCCGCACGGACCAAGCAGGATCTCCCACCAGCATCAGCACAGAGGAAGGAGAAGAACATCAACAACAAATCATACCAACAAGGAAGAAGAAGGGTCTTCGTCTCCCTGAATCCATCGCCCATCTGAGGACCCAAACGGCCAGTGCCGATGGACCTCCAGCCACCAACGCCCGCGACCTCGACAAGACCCGGGGATCCCCAACTCCGCTGGCTCCTAGACGAAAGCAAAAGCCTCGCCTGACCGCGAACGGAGCCCGGAGAAACTTATTCCGACGCGACACCACCGCAACGGCCTCAGCATCGTCTCCCTCAACCCTAACCCTACCACACACCCACCTAGCGAACAGACCCGAGGTTCCCCCTCCCTCTCGCCGCCGAAGCGGCTGACGGAGAGAGAGGGAACCGGAGGCGTCACCGGCGGCGCGCAAGGGCCTCGTCGCCTCCTGATCGCCTCGTGCGATCCGATCCAACTTTTACGGGAGTGGTTGCTGGGAAAGGAAAATGATGTAGCCTGATTTCCTCACTTTTCCCTTTTCTGACTATATAATCTCTGCATTATCGGAGCATGATTCACGCAGGGTTATACCTGGAAGCGTCGCATAATTATCGTCTGCATTTCGAGCTACCGTTATGATCCTTGCATTGTATTCTTCAACATTTGTCCCGTTAGTAAGGCCTGCAACACATTACGTATAGAGCTTGTCACTGGTAGAAATGCAAGGATCGCATGTGTAGCAATTTATGAAAGCGTGCATCATACCTGTAGTTAAGTCATCTTCTGGTTTACATTCACTTGCCTGGCTTTTTGAATTCCCCATACTATCCTATGGAATGAAAGCTCCCTGAAACAGCGGGGGTGGGGTGCTCAAGCTAACTACTTCTTGATTATGTGGAAAATATCATTGACATACAAAAAAGTCAATTGTCTAAAATAAATGGCAATATTTAATTGCAGAAGTAAAGGCTGATAATACTCAAACATGAGGATAATTTTAGAAGTACTCAGTTGGTTTTACTAAGTATATCAATGGTAGTCTCCTAAAGGAAGACATTTTACTGTTACCATATTGCTCTTAGTTTCCTAAAGGCACAGTACTGTTATATGTTGAATTTGACAATGTATAAATTTTGATTTGTAGGTAGAGCAGATCTCTCAGAGCTGCTTACAGATATGGATGACTGAATTGCAGAAGCAAGAGATCTTGCTCTAAGCAGAAAGGACATTCTAGAAAAGGTGGGAAAATGGACATCAGCAACTAAAGAGGAGGGTTGGCTCGGTGAATATGAGGGGGAAAATGATTTTTTTCTTATCTTTAAATGCTTTATAGTCAAAGTATTATATTGTTGCATCTGCCATAGACCATTTATATGGTTTCAATTTCAGGATCAAAATCGCTATAATGCTGGTCGAGGAGCTCACATAAATCTCAAGCGTGCGGAGAAGGCAAGGGTATTGGTCAGCAAAATTCCATGTATGCCTCCATACTTTTGTGTGTGTTTCTACTGGAAATTTCTATTGTTTGGTTGAGCCTTCACGTGATTATCATTTTGGATTGCTTGGACAATAGCTGTGAGTATGTTGAATTTTACCCGCTGCTTAATTTGTTCTAGATGAGTACTATCATTGGACATAACTGAATCTTTATTTAAAATATTCAACAATGTGAAATCTTCTGGAAACATGCTTACGGGTCATTTGATGCACCTGTTAGTCAGATACACCTGACACTCATTCCCACCTGTTTTCTGAACTTCAATATTGTTTTACCATGTAGCCCTGCTGGAGATTTTGACTACTAAAGTTAAAGCGTGGGAAAAGGAGAAGGGCATGTCATTTATGTATGATAAGGCAACTTCAGTTACCAAATGCTCTTTCCAAACGAATATGTTTCAATTTGCCAATCTCATCTTAATTATGTCTACACTCAACTATGGCTTACAATGTTTTCTTTCATGATCCTAGACTATCCTGCCTAGCACGTTCATGTATAGAGTAACCTACAGGCAAGTCGATGGTTCAGCCCTATTCTCCTATTTGCTATTCAGCACCACTTCACTTTGGACAGCTTATTCATTATCAACAGGATCATTTCATAACAGCTGGTTACTACCAACTGTGCTCAGAAAGATGCAAGGAGTAATTTCAAATGTGGGCTATTGAGGCTAGACTCTATAAAAAGTAACGACCATTTGTGTTAAATTTTTGTACTGTATAAGCTGGATCATGTGTTGTTTACCTATATTCCGCAATCAACGACTGCCGATCCTGGTGTAGTTTCGGCACCGGATCGTGTACGCGATCAGTGGCGGCGCCTTGTGTAGTTTCGGCGCCGGATCCTGTACGCGATCAGCGGCGGCGCCTGGAAGCGATAGGCGCCGGATCCGGACGCGGGTCCTGAATCCTCAACAAGAACAGCGCCGCATCCGGGGATCGCCGTCGGACTCCAGATGGGGATCGTCTTTGAACTGGGAGAGCGGCGGTGAAGGGATGTATCGGCGGCGAAGGGGACGTCAGCGGCGTCGACGTACGGACGGAGAACGGCGGCGAGCATCTCGTGCGTGCGACTGATTCTAGGTCAGGAGGAATCGCTCGTACGTGCGACCAATTCCACCCGGTTTTTTTCGTAGGTTTATTTTCGTAGATTTTTTTCTAAGCGTTTTGTTCTCGATCGACCATGTGGGAGGTGGGAATCGATCGCTGTAGGAACCTCGCATGGGCATCGTTTTTTTTGGTTCAGCGCTGGAACCAGGGTGGATTGCTGGTACGTGGGAGGTGGGAATGAGGACGAAAAAAACCCGGCTATGGTGGGACGAAATTTAACCGTGGAAGCGAGACTACCAACTGCTTCATTAGGAGTAGACATGAAACAAGCCCACCCCTAATAAGTGTATACCTCAATCAGTGCTAGAAGTTATGAAGAAGGTTGGAAAATAGGATGTTGTTTTTGATGGCCATAGGAATTATAGAGATATCAGTAGAAAATGTATGTGTGAATAAACCAACCTTGGGGTCTTTAATCAAATAGGAAATACGGGGCAAAGACCATTCGCCCCTTACCATGTTATCTTTTACTACTTTGATTAAATCATGTCACTGTTTAGGTAAATTAATCATAACACAATGATTCAACTTCGAGGTGGTGTTAGTTAATAATCAGGTGTGTTCACTTAGGTAAGTAGGGTTAAATCTTGCCTTGTGCACTTTCTTCCAAAACTCTTGAATGGAAGTGAGGATTGGATTTTGCGCTTCATGCCAACCCACCCAATGGACCATTTACTGTCAATATTGAGCAAGTAGCCTGAAACAACGACCGTAAAATATTTGTTCTCTTTCTATGCTACGTGATACTGGTTTTTATGTGAAAGTGCTAGAATCTCATTATTCTATAATTGTCATGATATATAGACGTACATGGAGCATCGATATTTTGTCCAGAAACCCCATTAAACATTGATTTTATGGAATCCGCCACCTAAACCTTTGAATGCACCCAGGAATTCGAACAAGTATTTAGTTTTAGATCATCTAAATTTCACTGTCACTTGTTCTTCCCTTAAGACGAACGGGCGCAACAACGTGCGCCTTTATGTTCTAGTTACTCTAGTAAAAAAAAGAGACTCGGCTGGGTGGCTCTTGGGCCTTGAAACCCGGATGGAGGGAGCTGTATTCTGTCTGTATTCTAAACATAAACATATGGCCGGAGTTTGTTTTGCACACATAGCAGAGAGCTCCTGCAGCGCCCGTTCGTGCTCCTGGCACCTGCAGCGCCCCGCCCTGGGCCGGCCCATGAAACGGGAATCCTGGCGAATGCGAAAGCTCGGAAAAAAAACGCGATTTTTTTGTCTATATGCAGGTTTCGAACTCACAACGTCGAGTTCGCGTACAGGTACCACCAACCATACGAGCTACTTCCTGTCTATGATTAGCAACAAAGGCAGATGCGTAATAACAATGCTGGAGGGCACCGCTTAATTTTTTTGAATAAAGAATACATCAATTTGAAAAGGCATCCATATAATTCATGAACTGAAAGGATAAGTTCACAAAAATTGAAAAAGTTTATCAGATTTCAAAAAAGTTCATTAAATTTGAAAATAATTCATGAATTTGAAAAAAGTTCATCGAATTTGAAGAAAGTTCATAGAATTTGAAAAAAGTTCATAGAAATTTTTTAAAAAGTTCATTGAATTTCATAAAAAGTTCATCGAATTTGAAAAAGTTCAACAAAATTCAAAAAATTTCATAAAATTTGAAAAAGTTCATCAAAATTCAAAAAAGTTCATCGAATTTGAAGAAAAGTTCAACAATTTATAAAAAAGTTCATTGATTTTCAAAAAAGTTAACAAATTTAAAGGAAAACTTCAGAAATTTAAAAAGCGCGCAATACATAAAATTAAAAAAATAAGAAAAAGGGAAAAAGAATAAACCGAGCTGAAGAACGAAATAAAAAGAGAAAAATTATCTACCTGTACACTCTTGATTGAATAAACCGAGCTGAAGAACGAAATAAAAAGGGAAAAATTATAAACCGAGTTGCGAGTTCGATTCTCCACCCTGCGCTCTTTTTTTACCTTCGAAGAACAAGAAAATCAAGAAGGAAAAAATAGAATGGGCCGGCCCAGTTTGGACTGCTGTAGGCGCCCGTTTGCAAATTGCACTGTAACGGGCGCCTGAACCGCCAAATAGGAAATGCCCACATAGCAAGGGTTGGAGGAAAAAACAATTAAGATAATCTAGCCAACAAGCTTGTCGTCTATCTATAATTCTATATTAGGTAGGGAGAACAAGTCGATGGATTCATGGCCACACCTATTATTTTGATTGTTATGTGGCCACAACTAAATTAGGTAGCTCCTTCTCAACTGCCTGCGCTGAAATTGGCCGAGCTACTAAAAATAGGCGTCCAAAAGCAAGGAAGCATGCATGCGGTGCTATCTATCTATCTATCTATTTGGTGTATGTGTATGCCTATATAAGAAGGGGAACACCAGCTAGCTAATCTGCTCTCTCGCTGCAAGTGCGCACACACCCACCCACCTGACCAAATATATCCATCATATAACAATAGAGAGGGAGAGAAAGATCATCCATTCATCGACTACCATGGCCATTTCTCTGCTGCCTTACACCGCCTCGGCTCTGCTTGCCATCGTCATCGCCGTCGCCATCGCTGTCGCCCCTGCAGTTGTTCGATCGGACCAAGAGCCTGGGCCCAGCATTGAAGCCATCAACGCCACATGCGCGACTGCTACGTACAAATTTGAGTGCACCCATCTGCTACTAAACAACCTGGATGTCAGGACGCCTCAAGTGAAGGACGTGATCGCAATGTCAGTCCAAGTCGTCGCCAAGAAGGCGGCGGAGGCGGCCGCATTCGCCAAGGCCATCAAGAAACCCTCCAAGTGCGTCACCGACTGCCTCGACGACCTCGCCATACTATCCAAGCACATCAAGACGCTCCCGGCGACGCTCGAAACCGCCAACGACGCGGGCTTCTTTGAGCAATTTGACACAAAGAAAAAATGTCACGGAGATTGTTGCTCGGACAACTTCTCGGGCGAGGAATGCAACGCAAAGAGCCAAATCGGTGGGGTGTTTGGCGCTCTTCGTGTCACTGATGACCTGTTGATGAGGAGGGCGTATTTTAGGAAGCAGCAGCTTGACAACAAAACAACATCACCTAACTCTAACTGAAGAGGACAGCCGGTGTGATTTGCTCTTACATTGATATCGCATGCGTATGAATAATGGTCCAATGGAATTGGGAGCGGAGTAAGAAGCTCATGTTGCCTTTATGCATGTAATAATCATGCCTGCCTGCATGGCCCGCTAGCTGTTGGTCCAATGCCTGGCTGCCTGCCTGAACTGGCGTCAATTTCCAGTTTGTTTTTGTAATATATAATAACTCTTCTGTATTGTGCATTACATTTGCTGCCATAACCTCCCCCCCCCCCCGTCATACGCTGTCGGTCACTTCAAGGCTGACCGCGAGGAAGCACCGAAGCAGAAGGCGCTCATTGCCCAGCAAGGAGATGATGGTGACATGATGTTGATGTGTAAACTGGTGGACGAGGAGGATCCAAATTCTCAAGCGTTGACTAAAGAAAATCAAGAAGGAAAAAATAGAATGGGCCGGCCTAGTTTGGACTGCTGCAGGCGCCCGTTTGCAAATTGCAGTGTAACGGGCGCCTGCAGCGCCAAATAGGAAATGCCCACATAGCAAGGGTTGGAGGAAAAAAACAATTAAGATAATCTAGCCAGCAAGCTTGTCGTCTATCTATAATTCTATATTAGGTAGGGAGAACAAGTCGATGGATTCATGGCCACAACTATTATTTTGATTGTTATGTGGCCACAACTAAATTAGGTAGCTCCTTCTCAACTGCCTGCGCTGAAATTGGCCAAGCTACTAAAAATAGGCGTCCAAAAGCAAGGAAGCATGCATGCGGTGCTATCTATCTATGTATCTGGTGTATGTGTATGCCTATATAAGAAGGGGAACACCAGCTAGCTAATCTGCTCTCTCGCTGCAAGTGCGCACACACCCACCCACCTGACCAAATATATCCATCATATAACAATAGAGAGGGAGAGAAAGATCATCCATTCATCGACTACCATGGCCATTTCTCTGCTGCCTTACACCGCCTCGGCTCTGCTTGCCATCGTCATCGCCGTCGCCATCGCTGTCGCCCCTACAGTTGTTCGATCGGACCAAGAGCCTGGGCCCAGCATTGAAGCCATCAACGCCACATGCGCGACTGCTACGTACAAATTTGAGTGCACCCATCTGCTACTAAACAACCTGGATGTCAGGACGCCTCAAGTGAAGGACGTGATCGCAATGTCAGTCCAAGTCGTCGCCAAGAAGGCGGCGGAGGCGGCCGCATTCGCCAAGGCCATCAAGAAACCCTCCAAGTGCGTCACCGACTGCCTCGACGACCTCGCCGTACTATCCAAGCACATCAAGACGCTCCTGGCGACGCTCGAAACCGCCAACGACGCGGGCTTCTTTGAGCAATTTGACACAAAGAGAAAATGTTACGGAGATTGTTGCTCGGACAACTCCTCGATCGAGGAATGCAATGCACAGAGCCAAATCGGTGGGGTGTTTGGCGCTCTTCGTGTAACTGATGACCTGTTGACGAGGAGGGCGTATTTTAGGAAGCAGCAGCTTGACAACAAAACAACATCACCTAACTCTAACTGAAGAGGACAGCCGGTGTGATTTGCTCTTACATTGATATCGCATGCGTATGAATAATGGTCCAATGGAATTGGGAGCGGAGTAGGAAGCTCATGTTGCCTTTATGCATGTAATAATCATGCCTGCCTGCATGGCCTGCTAGCTGTTGGTCCAATGCCTGGCTGCCTGCCTGAACTGGCGTCAATTTCCAGTTTGTTTTTGTAATATATAATAACTCTTCCGTATTGTGCATTACATTTGCTGCCATAACCTCTCCCCCCCCCCCCCCGTCATACGCTGTCGGTCACTTCAAGGCTGACCGCGAGGAAGCACCGAAGCAGAAGGCGCTCATTGCCCAGCAAGGAGATGATGGTGACATGATGTTGATGTGTAAACTGGTGGACGAGGAGGATCCAAATTCTCAAGCGTTGACTAAAGAAATTGTCGAGCTTGTGGAAGAAAAAGTTTTCCAGCATGATCGTGATTCGAAAACCTGTGTCGGTGCGCACGCGTCGTGCTAGCTCGAGTTTCTTTCTTCCTAAGTTTTCATTAAGGTTCTCGATGGCTCCCGCTCCCGCTCCCCCCTCCTCCATCTCACCGGAGGAGGGCCAACAACCAGCCACCAAAAAACCTCCGGCCACCTTCTCGCCGGAGCCAACACTAGCCACCAGTCCTCTAGACGAGCTCCTCCCCACAGTAGCTCCTCCACCATCGTCATTCTTTGACCCGCCTTAAGTGAAAGCCGGACAGGTTGCGCTCCGCTGCTTCCTGGGCTGTGGCAATGCCATGGGCTTGGAGTTCGAGGATGATGCCTCATACTACCTCCGCCTCGACATCACCACCCCCGCCGTCCACCTCGCCTCGCCGCTCTACATCATCTTCCACTACTCCAACCGCCTCCTTGATGCCACTATCGTCGCCGCCCTGCTTCAGGCTGTCCTTGGCGGTGCTGCCGCTGATTTCTTCGTTGCCAATGCTCTCCCCTCGTTTATCGCTTCCATGTTGCTTCTGCGCGTATAGCAGAGATCATCCTCGCACAATCCACACTCTGCTTCTGCGCATACTCCTTCTCTTTTGTGAGAACCCTACCTCCGATCCCACCTTCTCCGCCCCACATTGCCACATGCATGCCGTTGGCTCACCTGCTCCAAATTCCAGAGGATCTGGGTCTCCACTTTGAAAGCGTAGCATGGGCACAATGTCGCTCGCTCATCTCCCAGCGTCCACCAAACCAACCGCATGGATGCCGCATGTATGCGCGCGTCATAAAGTTCCCTTTCACCCTTGATGCCACCACGATGGGTCTCATCCTAGCTTGCCTATTCGGCGGCATCCACCACCAATTCAACGTCACGGACGACGGAGATTCCTGCTTCTCTTTCACTGTGGCCTCGACTGGCGTTGCCGCGCTCATCGCTTCTATGGGTGACTTTCACAAGCTGGGCATCCTACTCCGCTTCCCTTGGCGTGCACCTACGGGGCGTGCTTCATGCTCACCATCGGGGTCGGCCTCGCCGTCGTCTATCGGGCCTACGTCTTCCTCGCCGACGGCAGTCGATCCTGCTCTGCTGCCACCTGCGTCCACAACTATTGTTCTCTCTAAGGAGCGTCATCAACGGCCTGGTATAAGCTTTTTCTACCGTATGCTTAATGTTATCCGCTCCTGCCAGCTTACACCACATGCAAATTACACCCAACACACGCATTTGTTTTGGGTCACCTTCCTACCAATTAATGTTAGGCCTAATATAATGAACTATTAGTAGAATCTGCCCTAAACCACTGCTTTTCGGTCAAACAAGATTTTCTAGCAGTCAAAGTTCATGATCATGTGTACAAGTCTGGCGTCCTCTCCCGATCAATTAAAATTTAAATCCTCAATCTGGGGTCCATAGGTTTTGAAGGGTTTCGGATCTTCCTCTTTGACCAGCTTGAACAAGCAATTGCTCACTGCAGTCGTTTTTTCCATCATTACACTAAGTTTGCTTACCCTACATTGCCCCCTCGATCAGACTCCATTCTTGGCCCCTTTGAGCGTCGGCATCTCCAGACCCGCACGACACTGCAGCCCACCTCGGTCGCACGCTTGCACCATGTTCGCCCTGCCGCGCATGCACCGCTGGCCCACCCCATGCATCATGATGGCGGTGCGGCGCCCCCTGCCCCACCAAATCTATCAAAAGATCCGTACGCTGCTCCTGGCTCGGCGCATGTGGATCGAGCTGGCGCGAGTCCCCAGAACCTACTCTCTGTCTCTTTGTCCGTGCCAATTTTGGACGAGCTGATTGCCCGACCCGCGTCTAATCCGGGCATGTCTGCGCCGCCCCCTGTCACCCCACGCGCACCCCCGATGAACGTATCTGCAGCGAATCTCGCCTTGGGAACCGACGAACCAACGAGTCCGCACGCCTGCCCGTCGCCACAGACCCCTCCCGCTACACATGACCAGCATCTAGACCTCATGATCAAGCCTAATCCCTCTGCCAAGCCTACGCCGGCCGCTCGGTCACCACGCCCCTGCCCGCCGCCCCCTCGCTCCTTGTCACACGCAATGGGCCCAGCCGCCCTGACGGCGGATATGTCACCCGTGCAGTCCAACCACAAACCTACGAGCTCGTACAAAGATGCCCTTCTCTCCTCCCCCCTCGATCACAACCACCCGCACACTCTCCCCCCTCCCTATATAACCCCTCGCCGTCTCCCCACTCCGCATCGATGCTCTCACACTTCTCCTCCAACACAAAGAAAGCAGCGCTGCTTTCGCTGCCTAGCTCTAGATCACCTCGTTGAAGATTGCCGTGACCCAGTCCGCTATGCCTGCTGCTGGAGGAACGGCCACCGCAGCCGTGACTGCAGGTACAGGCGCATGTGGCCCATCTTCCCTCCCCTTCCCGACGCTTTCCATTCTCAACCTAATCTAGCCTTTTGCACTCGCAGCATGGACTCCGCCGGCTCCTTGTCGACGGCGGCTCGCGCATCCCACACACTCATGATCAGTGACGTCCCCATCATCCTCTCCGAACCTTTCCCCGCTCTCTGCGTCCCCTCACCTTTCATCCTCCATGGCACTCCGATCGGCTCCGCCCCTCTAGCTCCGCCACCTCCCTCCCCACTACGATCCTCTGCACCTCCACCCACACCTACCTCACTCCCACTAGCTTTCAACCACACGCACTCTCCACCCTTCGACACACAAGAACTGAGGGACCGGCTCGCCGACGTCTTCCTCGCCTCACAATACACAGAGCCTCGTCTCACGTCTCCGAGACAGACACTGTAGAGGATCTGCCCCGTCCAGCCGATGAGGCCGGGCTGCTGCCTCCCTATGGAGACATGCCACTAGTCGCAGTTCCTCCTTGTCTTGTTCACTGCCCGCGTCGCTTTGCTTTCGTCCACCTTCGCACAGCCGTCCCCAACCCCACTCCCCTCATCCATCAAGCCATCCAGCACACTTGCGGCAACCCTGCCTTTATCATGGGCGGCTCCTGGAGGGGGATCGCCTGCCTCACCTTTCACACACCAGCTGCACGCAATGACGTGCTCAGCCACAGCCCCATCGAGTACGAGGGAAACTCTATCACTATTGAGCCGGTCGAGCACGTCGACCGCTCCATTGCCATATACACTGACCTTGCTGAGGTCGAAGTCTCTGAGTTTCCACATGAGCTATAGCATGAGGATGGCATACGCTTCGCCCTCACTTTCCTTGGCGACGTGTGCGCCATTGACGATTTCTGCCTCCACGGTATCGAATACACGTTGGTCCGTGCCCTCGTCCTTCTCCAATCTGGCAAGCCAGCCCCTCCAAGCATTGTCATTCAGATCCCACCCATAAACGAGATTAAGATCGCCAAAGTTGTAGAGGTCTCCCGCTGGCACCATGGTGATGGTGCCAACCCGTTCAGTGATGGCTCCTCTGACAATGACTCTGCTCCTCCGTCTTAGCGGGCCTCCCCGCGGCCTCTCTCCCCTACTCACCTTGCTCCTGTAGTCTCCGTGATACGTGTGGGGTGGCGCGCCGATCCCACCTACGGTGGCACTAGGCCGGTCGCCCCCCATGCCCCTTCTGAGTCTCATGAAACCGACACAAACCAGTCAGCTCTGGCCTCACCTCTCACCCTCCATGGTTCCCGGCGCCTGCCTCTCATCATTTCCGACGACGATTCGACCGCCTCAGATGACATGCATGCACCGCTCCTGCATGCCGCTTCAGACTCGCTAGACGTCGTGCATGCACTCCCTTCCGACACTCATGCCCCACCTACCATACGCCCGGTTGCCCAGGTGGGTGCCGTGGTGCCACCTAGCCCGTGCACTAACCTGCCTGCCGCTCCTCTGGCTGCCGGCCCGCTGGTTCAGTCCAGCGCCTCTGCGTTCTCTGCAGTCCCCACTCCTGCAGACGCACCTGCTGCGCCGCCCTCCTTTTCTTTCGCCGCGGGCGAGTCCTCCCGTGCTGCTGGTAACGAATCTACCCCTCCCGTGCTTAATCAATCTAATCTCTCACCCTCTGCTTATCTGCCACTGACTGATGTACCCTTGGACTCAGCCCTCCCCCTGCAGGACCTGGACACCCACGAGTGCATCATTCGCAAGGCGCGCCGCAAGTCAGAGCGCGATCAGTCCGTCTTCAAGGACAAGCTGGAGCGGAGTGCGTGGCTGGCTGGCAAGCAAGCCAACTACTCCCCCATGCTTACTAAAGCCGTCAAGGCCAAGGCTGCTCGCCTCTCTGCCGCGGATGTTGACACGGCCATTGGCCGTGCTATCCAGGAGGCACGCCTCCACGAGCCCGAGGCCCCTCCTGCCTCCTCCGAGGACCTTGCTGCCATTGCTCTGCTCCGCGGCGCTGACGACGAGCAGCTTGATGCCATCCTTGGCTCCGAGGATGCTGCCTCTGGTGACGACGCCGCTCCATGATCAGCTATCTTCGCCACTCTGGAGTTACGGCGCGACCTCTGCCTCACCTAGCTTTTCTGCATGACGCTGTTAGATCGCTGTTCTTTTGGTTTTCTCTTCCTATGTCGCATGTTCCAATGCTACTTTTGGCCTCACCTGTAGCCTTTGTGACTGTATGCCAGATGTATCCCGTTTCTGTCTGTTGGTGCTCGATCGGTCTTAATGAGTAATAACGCCTTTCTAATATGCTCTTGGAATGTATGAGGACTTGGTGATAACGAAAAGTGCTCTGACGTGCTATCCGAACTAATCACAACAAAACCGCACATTACGCTCTTCCAAGAATCAAAAATCGACTCTCTCTCCGTCAGTAAAACAAAATCCTTCCTTCCACGTTAGGCTGACCAAGTTTTCTCCTTGCCAGCTGTCGGAACCACGGGTGGCACCATCTCGGTCGTCAATTTTGCGTCCTTCCAAGTTGTGTCCTTCTCCCACTTAACCTTCTCCTCCACACTAATCCTCCAATCAACTGCCTGCGCCCACCACATTGCCATTACTAACATCTATGCTCCCCCTCGTGCTCTCTCAAGTTAGCGTTCTTAGACGAACTCGCCTCAATCGCACAACCAGATGACACCCCATGGCTCATCGCCGGTGACTTCAACCTTATCCGCTTCCCCTCTGAAAAAAATAACACCGCCTTCCGCCCCGCCGAAGCCAACGCGTTCAACCAAACCTTAGATAACCTAGCACTTATCGAATTGCCTTTACTGGACCGCAGGTTCACTTGGTCCAATAACCGTGCCTCCCCCACCCTAGAATGGCTAGATCGCGTCTTTTTAACCTTGCATGGGCAGATGCTTTCCCTAACACTTCCCTTTCCTCTCGATCCCGCTTTACGTCGCGATCACGTTCCACTCCTCATCCACGTCACCACCGCCATCCCTCGATCCAGCTTTTTCAAATTCGAAGCGGCCTGGGCCAACTCCCGGCCCGGCAAGGACATTGTTGCTCAAATTTGGGCTGCACAGCCCTCATCGCCAACCAATGCTACTGCCTTCCTCGTCTCCACGCTAAAAAATCTCATGCCCGTCTTAAGACTTGGGCACGTTCTCGTATCCCCACCCACCTTCGTGAGGCTCGCTGCCAATCTGCAATCACAGCCCTAGACCTCGTTGAAGAAACTAGACCCCTAACTCAGCCAGAGTCGCTCACTCGCAAAATCATCATATCCTTGCTCAAGGGTGCCATCCACAAGAAAATGACATACTGGCGCTGGCGTGCTAAAGTCTCTCGCGCTATCTACGGAGGGGAAAATACCAAGTTCTTGTTGGGGAACGTAGTATTTCAAAAAAAATTCCTACGCACACGCAAGATCATGGTGATGCATAGCAACGAGAGGGGAGAGTGTCCACGTACCCTCGTAGACCGAAAGCGGAAGCATTAGCACAACGCGGTTGATGTAGTCGTACATCTTCACGATCCGACCGATCAAGTACCGAACGCACGGCACCTCCGAGTTCAGCACACGTTCAGCCCGATGACGTCCCTCGAACTCCGATCCAGCCGAGTGTTGAGGGAGAGTTTCATCAGCACGACGGCGTGGTGACGATGTTGATGTTCTACCGACGCGGGGCTTCGCCTAAGCACTGCTACAGTATTATCGAGGTGGACTGGTGGAGGGGGGCACCGCACATGGCTAAAAGATCAAACAGATCAATTGTTGTGTCTATGGGGTGCCCCCTGGCCACGTATTTAAAGGAGTGGAGGAGGGGGGAGGGCCGGCCTAGCTATGGCGCGCCCTGGAGGAGTCCTACTCCCACCGGGAGTAGGATTCCCCCCTTCCATGTAGTAGGAGTAGGAGTCAAGGCAAGGGAAGAGACAAGAGAAGGAAGGAGGGGGCGCAGCCCCTCCCCCTAGTCCAATTCGGACTAGGCCTTGGGGGGGGGGGGCGCCCAACCTCTCCTCTCTCTTTCCCCTAAAGCCCAATAAGGCCCATATACTCCCCGGCGAATTCCCGTAACTCTCCGGTACTCCGAAAAATACCCGAATCACTCAGAACCTTTCCGATGTCCGAATATAGTCGTCCAATATATCGATCTTTACGTCTCGACCATTTCCAGACTCCTTGTCATGTCCCCGATCTCATCCGGGACTCCGAACTACCTTCGATACATCAAAACATATAAACTCATAATATAACTGTCATCAAAACGTTAAGCGTGCGGACCCTACGGGTTCGAGAACTATGTAGACATGACCGAGACACGTCTCCGGTCAATAACCAATAGCGGAACCTGGATGCTCATATTGGCTCCCACATATTCTACGAAGATCTTTATCGGTCAGACCGCATAACAACATACGTTGTTCCCTTTGTCATTAGTATGTTACTTGCCCGAGATTTGATCGTTGGTATCTCAATACCTAGTTCAATCTCATTACCGGCAAGTCTCTTTACTCGTTCCGTAATACATCATCCCACAACTAACTCATTAGTTGCAATGCTTGCAAGATTTAACTGATGTGCATTACCGAGAGGGCCCAGAGATACCTCTCCGACAATCGGAGTGACAAATCCTAATCTCGAAATACGCCAACCCAACAAGTACCTTCGGAGACACCTGTAGAGCACCTTTATAATCACCCAGTTACGTTGTGACGTTTGGTAGCACACAAAGTGTTCCTCCGGTAAACGGGAGTTGCATAATCTCATAGTCATAGGAACATGTATAAGTCATGAAGAAAGCAATAGCAGAAATACTAAACGACCGTGTGCTAAGCTAATGGAATGGGTCAAGTCAATCACATCATTCTCCTAATGATGTGATCCCATTAATCAAATGACAACTCATGTCTATGGCTAGGAAATATAACCATCTTTGATCAACGAGCTAGTCAAGTAGAGGCATACTAGTGACACTCTGTTTGTCTATGTATTCACACAAGTATTATGTTTCCGGTTAATACAATTCTAGCATGAATAATAAACATTTATTATGGAATAAGGAAATAAATAATAACTTTATTATTGCCTCTAGGACATATTTCCTTCAGTTCTTTCAGATATCAGCCTCTCAACGACTGCGTAAGAACAAAATCTTCACCCTCACACATGACGGATCCGAATACTCTGCACATCCCCAGAAAGCGGAAATTCTCAAAGACTTCTTTGTTTCTCTAATTGGCACCCCAGGCCTGACAACCTGGACCTTTGATCTAAAATCTATATACCCTCACACGGTGCCTGGACTCCACGCCCTCGATGCACTCTTCTCCGAAGATGAAATTAAGCTTGCGTTTCTCACTATGAACCCCCAAGCCAGCCCGGGACCGGATGGCTTTGGACCTACTTTTTATAGATCGTTCTGGCCACTAGTCAAAAACCTTGTTCTACCTTTCTTCTCACATTTCCACCAAGGTATCGTAGACACAGAACGTCTAAACCGTGCCCACATTGCCCTCCTCCCTAAGAAGGACGCGCCGACCTCCCCTGACGCTTTTAGGCCCATCTCGCTGCAAAATTGCCCGATCAAAGCTGTTGCAAAAGTTATCACATCTCGTCTTAAACCATTCATTCCTATGCTAGTTCATGGCAATCAAACCGGCTTCATTTCTGGTAGAAACATCGTTGAAAACTTTGTCTTCACAACCGATCTCGTTAGCTCTTGCCACTCTCGCAAAAAAACTACCATGGTATTCAAGTTGGACTTCCGAAAAGCTTTCGACTCTGTCGCATGTCCTGCTCTACAAAAAATTCTAGCAGTACGGGGTTTCTCGTCCGCCTTCCGCCGGTGGATCCAAAACATCCTCCTCACCGGCAAAACGGCCATTCTCCTGAACGGGGTTCAGGGCAAATGGATCCAATGCAAAAATGGTTTGAGGCAGGGCGACCCAGTCTCTCCCTACCTCTTTCTTATCATCGCCGATCTCCTTCAACAGCTCATCCTCCAAAACTCAGACCCTGCACTCCACCATCCTATCTTCTCCCACCTGCCTCCCACTGTCCTCCAATACGCCGATGACACGCTCATCGTTGCAGCCGCCTCCTCTGCATCCGCCTCAACCCTCAAAAACATCATAAACACCTTTGCACATGCCACCGGTGTCACCATCAACTTTGCTACCCTAGCCACCTTACACACCGACGAAACCATATCTACTAACATCGCCCTGGCCATGGGATGCTCTTGCGCTTCCTTTCCGCAAACTTATCTAGGACTCCCCCTCGCCCCCACCAGACATCTCACTAATATCTTCAATCCTCTGCTAGAACAAGCTAGGAAACCACTTTCTGGCTGGCGTGCCAAGCTTCTTGACAAAGGTGATCGGCTCATCCTCATCTCTTCTGTCCTCGATTCAATCCTTGTTTATTTCATGTCTGTGTTCCGCATCCCAAAGAAAACAATCAAAACTCTGGACTCGCTGAGGAGAGCATTTTTTTGGGCAGGTGAGGACGCTTGCTCAGGTGCTCAATGTCTTATTGCATGGAAAAATGTTTGCTTACCAAAAAAATACGGTGGTTTAGGGCTCAAAAACCTACATGTGCAAAACAACTGCCTTCTCATGAAATTCACTGCCAAAGCCCTCTCCACTACACAAACCCCTTGGCTAGAATGGTTAAATCTCCAACACCCTAATGCTCTAGTCTCCCCACCCCCGCAAACCTCTTTCCTTTTCCGCACAATTTCACAGCAACTCACCTCTCTACAAAATATAACCTTTGTGTTAACAAATAGCGGTTCACACACCTACTTTTGGCTAGATACTTGGTTGACTCCACAACCCTTGGCCACTACCTTCCCCCACTTATTCTCCCACTCCACTCTAAAGCTGGTTAAAGTGGCTAACATTCCGCATTTCGGTATTCAAGCTAACCTCCGTAACCGTCTCTCTCTTATGGCAGAACAAGAACTTGTCCCGCTTGTGGCTGTTTTGCAGGACTTCATCCCTTCGCCTGGGGAAGACCAACGGTTCCTTCGACATGGCATTGCCTTCTCCACCAAACATGCATACGCCGCCCTCATGGAGCAGCCAGATCACGATCATCATGCTCCGCTCATCTGGTTCGCAAAGATTCCTCGGAAGCTCAAAGTCTTCGCTTGGCTGCTTCAAAGACCGCCTCAACACCAGGTGCAACCTTGCACACAAACATATAATCTCCTCAGATATATGCCCTCGGTGTGCGAGGCTGCCAGAAGACTCCAGCCACCTGTTCATCTCATGCCCTCTCGCCAATAGGATCTGGCAACGTCTTGGCCTTCTGCACTAGTCTGACGATATCACAGACCTCTGGGATGTCGCTACCCCTCCTCACCTCCCCACCTCCACATGGCCTTCAGTCCTCTTGGCCCTGCTATGGATGATCTGGTCTGCTCACAATGACATGGTATTTAGGACGATTGGTCAAAGTTCTGTAATAACCCTTAGAAACCTTATTTCCGCTCTGAATCTTTGGTCTCATCGTCTTGTGCTACCACAGGACAAGGAGGATGTCTTCTCGTGGCGTTCCTACCTTTCTGCACGGTGCACCGTGCCTATGTAATGCTGTACTTACTGCCTCGGCAGTCCTTTGAGTAATATATTCAGGTGGGCGAGCTCCCCCCGGTGATTCTCAAAAAAAAAACCTGTGTCGAAGCTACAGATGCGGGGAGTGATTCCGAAACTTATGTCAGTGCTATGGACGTAAGTGCCAACTTTGCTGGAGCAGATGCGGCGATAGCTACATGTGCACGACCATGGAGAAGCAGTCTTTGTGCGGTGCCTCCGAGAAAGGCCAGCTGTAGTCGAAAGAGCAGTTCAGAAATTCTAAGAATAGGCGAAAAAGTGGGGCCAGAAGTCCACGACACAAGGCGTGATGGTGTGATCATGCTAGAAGTAGGCGAAAACGTGGCGCCTAAAGACCATGACACAAGGCACACAGATGTGGTCATGCCAGAAGAGCCAGATGTACTGCGAGTTACATTCATACCAGGTGTGACGAGCAGGGCGGGCGGTGCACCGGAAATCCAAGGCGCGAGACGGGGCACGCCAGGACACGCATCGGGAGACGCGTACAAAGGCATGTACGGCGCGAGCTGAGACGCTCCGGACACTACGCGCGCTGCATCAGGCGAGCGAGGTGTATCATCCAGTTCATGCATGGAGCTGGCTTACGGAAGCGCCAAAGTACGTACGACCACATGCAGCAGCAGCAACGTCTCAGCATGCAAAGCAAAAGAGGTAGGCCCATGTGATGCATCAGAAGAGGAGCTGGACCAGGAGACAGGCCAATCCGCGGGTGGTAATCAAAGTTTTAAATCGCGGGCGAAACTCGAGCGATCGCGGCGCAATCGCTGGCTGGGAGCCTCCCCGCGATGCCATCATTGAAAAAACGTGATCTGCGGTAATCACGCGATCGCTGCGCGAAACGGCGCTAAATCCCTTCGCTGTCGCTGCAATTTAGCTCGGACAGGCCGAAAGAGAGGCCCAAAAAGGGCTCGGCCCAAATTTTGCCTCGATAAGCCAGAGGAGCTCTTCCAGAAACCTAGCATCGTCTCCCTCTCTTCCCGTTCCTTTCCTTCCCTCCACCGAAAACATTGTGGCGGCTGCGCGGTTACTCACAGGTGCGCTTGGCAGGCCGGCCGTTGCTTGACCGGAAGCAGTGACGGCAAGGCGACGCCCAAGACTCCGGGCAGTTTCTGCAATAGTGGGCTGCGACCACGTTCCGCCCCATAGCTTCACACCACGGTCAGGAAGGCTGCGACCGGCGATGAAGGACCTCTGCAAAACGACGTCTATGAGTCCTCCAGTCCGCTGTGTCCTTCATTCACTCGTTTGCCATTTGGTTTAGTAGCAGAACAGCTAGTAGACCTAGACTGCAGCCGATTTGTGAACACTTGTTTTCTGAATTTATACATGTTCTCTACTGAAAATCCCCTGTTTTTTAGTGAAAATCCTCTGTTTTCTGAGACAAATATGCACATGTACTACTTGAGACTTCAGAATGACAAGCACATGCACTGTTCCCACGAAAGTGCTTAGCGGCCGCTATTGCGGGCTATAGCGGCTGGCCAAGCCGGCCGCGATTTGAAACTTTGGTGGTAATGGGCAAGGCACATTGCCTGGTGGCCTGCGTGGGGTTTGGCCTGGTGGTCTGTGAGTGGACGTGAGCTCAGCTACAGCTGCGGTGCTGCCGACCAGTCTAGGAGGGACGTCAACAGCGCATTGACATATAAAGAATAAGACACTGCGCCCAACTAGCGGCACCAGCCAAGTCTCCTTTCATTCGCCATAACAGTTCAACCCACGATTGGCCAACCCTCTCTCTACAGTAAAAATATCTCCTCTGTCTCCCTCATCCCACCTTCCTCTCGGCCGCCTCTTCTCCTGCACCTCTGCCTCCACCACCTCCTCCTCCCCTGCCTCCACACAGGCCAGGCTGTGAGCTTGGGCCGGACGGAGAGCTGGTGGCCGGCGGTAAGGAGTGGAAAAATATCTCCTCTGTCTCCCTCATCCCACCTCCCTCTCGGCCGCCTCTTCTCCTCTACCTCTGCCTCCACCACCTCCTCCTCCCCTGCCTCCACACAGGCCAGGCTGTGAGCTTGGGCCGGACGGAGAGCTGGTGGCCGGCGGCAAGGAGTGGAAAAATATCTTCTCTGTCTCCCTCATCCCACCTCCCTCTCGGCCGCCTCTTCTCCTCCACCTCTGCCTCCACCACCTCCTCCTCCACTGCCTCCACACAGGCCAGGTTGTGAGCTTGGGCCGGACGGAGAGCTGGTGGCCGGCGGTAAGGAGTGGAAAAATATCTCCTCTGTCTCCCTCATCCCACCTCCCTCTCGGCCGCCTCTTCTCCTCTACCTCTGCCTCCACCACCTCCTCCTCCCCTGCCTCCACACAGGCCAGGCTGTGAGCTTGGGCCGGACGGAGAGCTGGTGGCCGGCGGCAAGGAGTGGAAAAATATCTCCTCTGTCTCCCTCATCCCACCTCCCTCTCGGCCGCCTCTTCTCCTCCACCTCTGCCTCCACCACCTCCTCCTCCACTGCCTCCACACAGGCCAGGTTGTGAGCTTGGGCCGGACGGAGAGCTGGTGGCCGGCGGCAAGGAGTGGAAAAATATCTCCTCTGTCTCCCTCATCCCACCTCCCTCTCGGCCGCCTCTTCTCCTCTACCTCTGCCTCCACCACCTCCTCCTCCCCTGCCTCCACACAGGCCAGGCTGTGAGCTTGGGCCGGACGGAGAGCTGGTGGCCGGCGGCAAGGAGTGGAAAAATATCTCCTCTGTCTCCCTCATCCCACCTCCCTCTCGGCCGCCTCTTCTCCTCCACCTCTGCCTCCACCACCTCCTCCTCCACTGCCTCCACACAAGCCAGGCTGTGAGCTCGGGCCGGACGGAGAGCTGGTGGCCGGCGGCAAGGAGTGGAAAAATATCTCCTCTATCTCCCTCATCCCACCTCCCTCTCGGCCGCCTCTTCTCCTCCACCTCTGCCTCCACCACCTCCTCCTCCCCTGCCTCCACACACGCCAGGCTGTGAGCTGGTGGCCGGCGACAAGGAGTGGAGGACATGGCGGGGCGCGCGGCGGTGCGGAGAGGCAGAAGTCGCCGTCTCTGTTGGTCGACGATGGAGAAACGGCCGCAGCCGAGGAGGATAGCCATGGAGGGGAGGGCGCGGCCTCGATCCGGATGAGGGGAGCAGGAGCTGCGCCCCTCTTCTTCGCGCGCAGTGGCCGGGGGCCTCGGCTAGGAGCTTCACCCTCTTATTCGCGCGCGGTGCAGCGGTGACCTGAGGACGAGTTGAGGCATAGTGGTGGTTCCAACACACGTCACAGGGGGAGGCGGCGGTGCTTCCTTGCCTCGTCTGTTCCCCCACCCCCCTCCCGCATCTCCTCTGCCATGGGTGCGGAGGCGAGCTTCCCGGCGATGGCGGCGGCGCTGGATTCGATCTGCAGGAGAGAGAGGGAGGTGCGTCTTCGAATGGGAGAGGGTCTCCGCCGGCGTCGGCCTGCACCGGCGACCTCGCCTTCCAGGGCGGCTTGACTACAGTCTACAGGTGACTACGTCTTGTTCTCTATTGATTTTCCTCTTGTCTGGTCGAATTCCGTGGTCAAAACAGTGGCAGTTTTCTTCATTGGCTAATCTGATTTGGGGCTGAGTTTTTCCCTAGATTCCTTCTTCTTACAGTTCCTTTACAACTTGCTGTTCTTAGCTTGCTATGGTTGCTAGGTGTATAGACATACATGCACATGTATATCTAATTGGATTGTTAGCTGGCATTTTCTCTAATGTACGTCTCTGAAATTACTAATATGTGGACTTCCTAAACATGATATTTGCAGATAGGAGAACAAATAAATAGGACCAAGAAAATTAGTTGCTCGTATATTGATGTGTCGCGGAGAGAAGTACCCGATTGGAGAAATTTGGTATGCCGAGTAATCTGCAGGTACATAATTATCATCATAGAAAATAGAATTATCTGAGTATTGTTTGGAGGATAACAACTCCTCAAATTGGCTCATTTATTAATTTAGACCGTATGCGGAGGCTGACGAATGGGGAAGGTGGAGAGGAGTGGCGGATCCGCCTCCTCGGCATGGCTCTCGTTCCTTCGGCTGTTGCTTACGGTTGAGGTTCGATGCCGCCCTCGTTTTGCTTTTTGCATGGCCCTGTTAACTTTGCTTTGGCTTACGTCGTGCTGTTCTGTTTTCCTCTTTTACTTCTCCTTCCCTTGCTGGTGCAAGATCGTCCAGTACGTTGTTCATCCTTCGGCTCGCTGCTCGGGCTGATGGTTCGTGCGACATCCATGCTGTTAACCAACAAGGTTAGATATGCTCTAATTGGCCTGGTTGGTTAGTTCTTGGTAGATAGTCCATGAATTCGGGCGTTTGTACAGCCAGCTTGCTGTCTATATGTTTTGGTGTTTGCCTGCTATACCTGTCGTGCTGTTTGTGGGTTTTTTCATCGGATCTCGTTAGGAAAAAGTGGGTTCTTGTTTACTTATGCTTGTCCTGGTGGTTTGCTTCCTGGTTGATTGAGTGCTCATATGTCGTTGGTTGATATCCATGTTTGTAGTGTGCCCAGTTTTTGTACCTTCTTGATAATTCCCAATAGACTGCAGTACCTGCTCAGGTTAGTACTTTGAGAGAAATATATGCAGCAAGTAATAGTTGTTCCTTGCTAATAAAGGACAGCTAACTACACAGATAATTAATCTATGGATTATAAAATCCAGTAGATTGTTTATATATGCACCAGGTAATGGTTGTTGCTTGCTAATAAAGGAAGGATATCTAGATTTTTTTTCTGTGGGTTGCAAAATGCAATACACCATCTGCTTATTGTTTTTATACATGCTTGCCTGATTATTTTTGTTCCTTCACAGTGAAGAACTGAAATACCTGAAGAGAACATCAGGAGGCGATGCTAGAAGCTTGCTTGTGTGCTAGCTGTTGTTGCGATTCGAAGGAATTTGCAAGTTCTCACTGAATGGAAAAAAGACGCACTATGATGAGAGATGACTAAATGTACAGTTTTGAATCCCATTGTCATCAGTAGTTTAAATACCTTTGCCATCAGTAGTTTAAATAGCAACCAGAATTTCTTTTCCTGAGCCAGTGATTAATGGGTGCTAAAGCTGCTCTGCATATTAGTAAAAACATGATGTATTTTAACTAGAAAGTATAATTTGTTTACTGGACCAGTGACCGATCAATGTTGAATTAGCTCCAAATATTTTGTGGAAGTTCGCTGAATCACTTGTCTGAATGTTGCTGCAGATTCATACGACTTTGAATGTTGTTCTGTAACCGATGACTCAAAGTGATTATACACTGAAACCCTTTTTGAAAATGAAACAGAAACCTTACTTGAGAGCAGGCAGAGGCGTGGAGCCAATGGTATGCTCTTGGATCAATATTCTACAAGTTAAAGAACATTCATATGTTCTAGCATCTATAGATTTACATTTGCCTTTTAATAGTCTAATTACTACATGTAAAAACTGCATCCATTTTGGTATGTGATACTGCAAGTGTAAATTAAGAAAGTAGCCTTTACGGTCTAGCTTCAGTATCTGTAAATCATGGTTACGTACATACTACATAAAAAAATGGAGCATCCTTATGCTACCAAATTATTTGCTTGATCTGGCTTGTTGGTTTCTGAATACTTTTACAGGTGATGTTGTTGCCTGCTCTTCTAAACTGCCGCTTGTTCATCGTTTGCTGTTTTGCCTATCAAGGTTTGTGCTTCCTCTTTAAGCTATATTTTCTTTTGGTTATTGTTTTTGTATGCAGTTTTCTTCTTCTCTGTGGCAACGTATTTGGATCATGTTTCTCTCTGAAGCATATTGGTTGTCTGGCTTTATCTTTTTACTAGCAGGAAGGTAACTACTCGAAGCAATTGGCGAGACAAGCATTTGATGGAGCTCAAAGCGTTGATCTTGAAGGAAGGTAACTACTCAAAGGTATGCACCTATTCATGTTGGAGCAGTTAAGTTTGCAAGGATTTGCTGCTGGAGGGCATGGTATGTTCTCTCAAGAAGTTCTTTGTGATCCGGTGACATCTTTTGGCCTATTGGGGAACTGGACATGATTTATATTGCGAAGTTCAATGTATGGATGACAACTTCCTCTCATATCTGTTCTGTATATTTTATATACATGGTTTTTTTGTTCTATCATGTGCGTTCCTGCTGCAGACTTTTGTAGGGAAATTCACCATGGAAATTTAAATAATGGTTCCCTGCCCATCCGTTTACTTTCTTGCATTTATTCTTCATGCTATAGGCCACACTTTTCCTATTTTGTTAAAGAAGTGAACTCATTCCTAAACTTCCACCGTATATACATTAACACTGGGATACTGTACCAACCCAGCAATACTCTGATCCTTCATTATTTTCTGAAAAAAACTATGAATTTCTCTATGTCAGTGTAGTACTATATCCCACAGATTCTTCTTTGTAACATGTTCATCTATTTGGGTGCATGCCTTCAAGTTGTAGTATATTGAGCACCCTGAGATAATCATCGAGAAGTTTGGTGGAATTTTAAATGATTTATTAAGCGACCTTTTTGTAGTATTGGTAGCTAAAAATGAGATACTTATGCTTGTTGATGCCTTCCCTTTTTGTAGTAACATCCATGTGTCCAGCATATGTAGAATATTAGAATTTTCTTGGCTGTTTATTGTAGTTCGTTCTCAGGGTTTGGAAAATTCTTTAGCTATATTCCTTGTCTCAAGCGAGCATGAGCAATATCTTCTTTATGCCGCATGCCGCCAAGTTTCTCTATTTTAGATGGTTGTGTTTTTCCGCTTCTAAGGGATATGTATTTTATTAATCTGACTATCATTTTTGGTAGGTACATACTGAAGGATGTTTTGAGGCTAGCACCTGCTTTAGAAGTTTTGCAATTCACAACAATACCTCATAATTTTGATTTGATGTCCAGAATGTCAATTGAAGAATGAGCCTATGAACTGCATTGTAGTTTGTAATATATCCTTATATATGGTGCTTGTGGCATTTTTTTTTCAATTATAAGTTTACATTTATGGGTATTACAAAGTCCCCCTTTCTTTTTCCACAAGGGGCAGTAGCTGTGCCATTCGATTCGAAGGACAAAGAATTGATCACAACGGGGTAGCATTCAGGATATATACACAAGAGTATAGAACCAAATTATATGATGTAATTGACCACTATTTCTATTAACTTCTCTTGTGCACAATGTTCATGAGTTCATGTATTAAGTACATTTTATTGTGTCACTTGTGTTTACTCTTTTTTTAATGCAAGTTTACAGCTACTCGGAGTTCCTAATTGCAGACTCAACTATCTTGACCTACCGACGATCTAATTTGTGGCATTATTACCTTAAGAAAATATTTGCATTTAATTTTCTTTATATATATAGGGGTATAAGTTCTTACCAAATGTACTTAAATATACGGTTATTGAAAAAATGCTAATATTTTCCACACGAACATGGTTTTAAACAGGTCTTTGCGCCATTTGACGCAACTGGTCATCTAGTGTGGAGGAAAGGACACCACCTACACCCGAACATCTACAGCCGGTGTTACACCCATATCCGAGGAATACTCTTCGGACGATTGACCCGGTAAAGGTGAAAAGGAGTGGGCGATGGTGTCTATCAAGTGCCGAGGAACCGGCAAAATCTGAGGATGCAAATATGATGGAGTATTGGCGTCAGGCTATGAAAGAAGAGTTGAGGTCGATCCACGACAATAATGCGTGGGAGCTTGTGGATCTTCCCAACAATGAAAAAGCTATGGAGCTCAAGTGGAAATTTAATGTCAAGAAAGATGTTGAAGGGTGCATGAAGCACAAAGCGAGGTTTGTAGCCAAAGAGTATGTACAAAAGGAAGGTGTGGACTTCGAAGAATTGTTCGTTCCTATTACAAAGATGGAGTCGGTGAGATTACTTATCGCTCTGGCGGCTCAAGAATCATGGAAAATACATCACATGGCATGAAATATTGCAATCCATTTGACGCTCCAATGAAACCTCATCTTGAGCTAAGCAAGAAGAGCAAATTTAAAGCACCCACAGTTAATGCAATAGAGTATATTGCAGCTGCAGCTGCGATGTGTCAAGTTGTGTGGCTAGGGAGGCTACACGATGATCTCATGGATCGAGATCGAAACAAGTGGTGCTCAATGTTGATGGAAAGTCTAAAACTTTTTTATGCGAAGAACCAGTGCGGCATGATAGGAGTAAGCACATTGATACGGTGTATCACTATATAATGGACTGCGTGGAAGAAGGTAAGATGAAGGTCAACTACGTTTGCATCGATGATCAGATGGCGGATATGCTAACCAAGACTTTGGATCGAAAGAAGTTCTTGGAGATGAGAAGAAGGATCGATGTTGAAGCTGTGATGTGACCACGTCGTGATTAGGGGGGGTGATTGTTGGAGTTAATCACGACATACCCTCCAAAGCTAGTGGTGTCCACTTCGTGTACAAGCATGTATCCGACTAGTACTAGAGTATGAGTTAGTCTAGGAGTAGGATTGCACTAGATAGCTTATCCTGTAGTACTATTTATATATGTACGTACCCTGGCTTGTAACACCACCGTGATTTGAGTTGATCAATAAAGCAATAAGGCTCGAGACGAGCCTTTGGCAATACATCAGTCTCGCGTGCGTTTGACAGTTCCGGCCGGCTGGCCGCTGCGTGCGTACGTGAGATACTAGTTGATCAAAGGAATCGATCAAGCTAGTACGTGGTGTTGCTAGCTTACAACGGTGCGTCTCGGCGTAAAGCACCTCGTCGAGTTCGCCAACAAGCTTCATTCGTCATCATTGTTCCTCGTTGGTCGTATCATCGTTGCCGGAAAGTACTCGGCGTCGGAACTAGGCCAACAGGGCTGGGAGAAAACCGTGATGGTGGCGGGACTTTTATGAGAAGAAAATATTTCTAGAACACGAAACCAGTGACAATTCAACACACACAAAGGGTTTCAGTTACAACTCGTTTTCAACACGAGTCGTGCCTCTTCTGACGTTTCTCCATAATTAGAGTAAATCTCTTCTAGAACTATGGAAAAAATATATTCAAATTCTACTCTAGAATGATATATCAAACAATGTGTGGCTATCTAGTTCTAGCGCATGTGTTGAGGACCGCATTTGGCACTATCTTCGTCTGGTTGTCTTTGAATCCACCCTCTCTCCGAGCTCCTCCCGATGAACTAATCCGAAAACTTGGCTACTCAACCACCGCATGAGGAGGCTACCACAAAGCCAGACTAGATTCTCATCCAAATCAGTCAAACACCAATGAATCTCCTCTATATTTCCTGGAAATCCGTCGAAACGCACGAATATTCAGCTAGTTTTATTAAGATACAACTTAGATAAAAAATTAACTTGCGGACGAACGCGCTCATGGAGATCGAAGAGCTCTCTAACTGTCATGGTAGAGAGCATACCAATGCATTTCCAAGATAGGATTTTCATTATTCCCGGCGCTCCTCCACGATCTATCTGAGGAACTGCGATCAATCGTCAATCCATCAATTCCTGTGAGCTCTCTTTTCTTCTTATTTGTTTTCTTGCGAGCTAACAAGATGCAAGTTACTTCTTTTTGTCGGTGCTGCCTCCAAGTCTGTACTTGTTGTTTTCCTGACAATAGTAAGCTGTCAATCCTATTAACCCTTAGGAGTTGAACTTGAGCATGAAGTCACATGTTTCACCGTTTGAGTTTGAAACTATTATTCTTAAAACCAATAATTATTTAGTAACACTAATATTTCTTGAATAAGTAGTTTGACCAGAGTTTGACAAAAAATTCAGAAAAACATAAATTTGAGGATAATTTTTTTCCTTTCAAAATTGTGGATTCTAAAATTTGCAAAACGGCCTACGGCCGTCGAAATCGGATCTGGATTTTCGTGCTGAACATTTTGATATATTATACGTTTTTTCGACATCGTATGCAAAAGTTATAGCCGCTTTAGTTTTTCATAACACTTTTTTCCAAAACATGTCCAAATTTAAGTTTTTAAATTTTCCTAACTAGTAGATGTAGTAACATAACTACATCTCGAAGGATTTTAATTTTTGAAGTTTTTATCAATTTCTTTTATTTTTTTCAAAATTGAAATGGCGATACTGGGGGCGGGGGGGGGGGGGGGGGGGGGAGGGTAGAGTTTGAATCCCTTTAGTCCGGGATGGTGTCCATCCAATCCTACCATCGACTATATTTGCTAGCACCGTCCCAGCCAGAGTCACAACTAAGGTTAACCAAGCCAGAGCCACGTTCAATTAAAGTGACAAAAAAATTACTTTTTAACTAAAAATAATTGAAAACAACAATTAAAGGACTAAAAAACTATATAAGCAAAGCAGTACTGTTTTAACTCAAATCCTAATTTAAATTATTCTAAAAATAACCAAATAAATCTTTCAAATTTGAAAACTAATGGCACAAAAAAAACTAGACAAAATTTTGAATGTAATGCAAAAAGAATCACTCAAAAACATCAAATATCCTAAAAGATATAAGCAATTTAAAACAGAAACTAAAAATAGAAAACAAATTTCAGAACCCCTTTATTCCCGTTTTGAGACACGAACCGGAACTAAAGGGTGCGATGCCCTTTAATCCCGGTTCGTGTCTCAAACTGGGACTAAAGGGCATCACACCCTTTAGTCCCGGGACTAAACCGGTTTGAGACACAAACCAGGACTAAAGGGCATCACACCCTTTAGTCCCGGTTGGTGTCTCAAACCGGGACTAAAGAGATCTTTAGTCCCGGTTAGAGTCACGAACCGGGATTAAAGGACATCGCACCCTTTAGTCCCGGTTCGTGTCTCAAACCGGGACTAAAGGTCCCATTTAAACCGGGACTAATGCCTTCCCGACGCCCTAGCCGCTCGAACCAGGACTAATGCTCACATTAGTCCCGGTTCATAATGCAACCGGGACTAAAGGGTGCATTGAGCTTAGACCAAAGCCCTGTTTTCTACTAATGTATAAACCTGTCTTCCTAGGTCATGCCAGAATGGATGCAGATTCAAGGGAGGTTGCATTCAGAAAGCAACTTGTTCAGCTCTGTATCCCTGCTAACGCTCTTCACAAATATCACAACTTGGTTGAAATCAAGAGCATCCAAGAGATCATTCAATTTTTGATTCTTCTCCGACTCTGTCAATTTTATATAGTGCTACTAAAACAAGACAGTATAATCACACACACAGTGGAACAAAAACTAGTGAAATGAATGTGCAAAACAGTGTAAAACGACAAAAGCTACCTGAACAAGACCGTGAAGGGTCAACTTTGCCTCATCATCAACATAAATTTCCATAGGCTGTAAGGGAAAAAATGGTAGATGAAAGAAATTAGCATTCCAGCATCAATCTACAGGTACATTTCAAGTATCTGAATTCCTTCATCTTCAGAATATGCTGCCCACGTGTGGAACTTAAGTTCTGCACTGTTGCACACCATATTTGTTCCAATCAAGTTCGTCGGTCATTGCAACAGTGCATCACAGACAATTCCAGGCTGACATATGGCGACATTGAAAATGAGAACCAGAACCGCCACCAGCTAAACTCCACTGAAACTCCACATCCACCAGCTAACTCCATATGTGCGTGACTAAGTGCAACAAACCGAACAAGTGAACCCAGATAGTTAACCTCCAGACTGGTTCCCAACAGAAATTGACCATGTTGGAACTCGCCCACATGACGATCGATCACATCACAGTACAATGAAAACGTGCAAAAAAAAACTTTTATAGCCAAGGGCTCTTGTCGTGCCCTTTGTTTCTCCTCTTTTTATTTTCTGTTTTCTCGGGTGTTACAACTTTGCACAACGTGCTGTGTATATATACACAATGGCCAACGCACGACCACCTAAAGCAACTAGGACTTGGACTTCTGTCTCCTTACCGTACACGGACTTGACCACCTAATACTACCAGGACTCAACTCGTTTGCTTCCTAATCTAACTCAAACACTTAGACACATCCAGGTGCTAATTCTATCCAAGCTACTACTACTTGACACATGACATGCAAGTCGTAGTACACCGAACTAGCCTAACCACCGGCCACTCTAATTGTGATTAGCTTAAACTTATTTGCTAGACAAGATTATTGCTAACAGACCAATCACTACTGGAATTCTGTTTTACGCCGGGTGTAACGGGCACTCGGCAAAGGGCCGAAAACCGTCGGCAAATCCTTTGCCGAATGTCACCCTCGGCAAAAGCCAACCGACGTACACCTCTCTGGCAAACAGGAGTTTACCAAGAGCTAGAACACGGACACTCGACAAAGACTTTGCCGAGAGCTAAACAGTACAGCTCGGCAAAATAAAGTAGCTGACGGATAACAGACGGGGACGGCGGTTGCCACGTTGGCCAACTTTGCCGAGAGCACCACTCGGCAAAGAGAGCCAGTAGCAGGTCGACACGTGTCAGCTCCTGACATGTGGGACCAGGCGAACAGGCCGAGGGCCAACTTTGCCGAGAGCACCACTCGGCAAAGAGAGCCAGTAGCAGATCGACACGTGTCAGCTCCTAACATGTGGGACCAGGAGAACATGCCGAGGGCCAACTTTGCCGAGAGGGGCTCTCGGCAAAGACAACCAGTAGGAGGCTGACACGTGTCTCCCCCGACATGTGGGTCCACGAGAACAGGCCGAGGGCCAACTTTGCCGGGAGGTGCTCTCGGCAAACAGACTGAATAGGAGGCTGACACGTGTCATCTTCTGACATGTGGGACCACGAGAACTGGCCGAGGGCCATATTTGCCGAGAATAGCTCTCGGCAACGTTAACCAATAGGAGGCTGACACGTGTCATCTTCTGACATGTGGGACCACGAGAACAGGCCGAGGGCCAACTTTGCCGAGAGCCACCGTCGGCAAACTCTATCTGTGCCGAGTGCTGCTCTCAGCAAACTGAGCCAATAGGGGAGGGCCACGTCACTTGTCCTAAAAGCCGTGCCCATACTTTGCCGAGGGCCACCGTCGGCAATCCTTTTACCTTTACCGAGAGGCCTCTCGATAAAGGTTTCAGGAGCACTACAGGTTATTATCCTTTACCGAGAGGCCTCTCGGTAAAAGTGCCAGGTTCTATTGGTTGGTACAATTTTACCGAGATCCCTCTCGGTAAAGGCTGCTTGCTGGTCCAGTTTCACAGTCTTTACCGAGAGGCACCCTCGGTAATGGTGTGCCCAACAACCTTTTTCATTTCTCTTTCTTTCCTGCAGCGAAACATATACAACAGCATCATATAGTTAATAACACATAGAACATGTCACATATAGGCATCATTGAACAAAAAAAGCAATGATTCTGAAAAACATTCCACATAAAAGAAATAGTGCCTAAAAGCTGAAATAGTAGTCAAGACACTCGACTACCACAAGTTTACAAGTCTCAAGATGCAAGAGTTCTCAAGCACATACAAGGAACAGTTTCAAACATAACATAACATGAAGTTCACGCGATTTTGGAGATCGGAGTGATAACATCAACATTAGAAGGCCTCATTCCGTTTGCTGCCCCAGCTCCACCAACTTGAGGTGGAACTACCGGAACATTGTTCGACCCTTGTGATGGGTTGAGCTGTGATGGATTGACCCAATAGTGAGATGAATGCATATGGTAATGCCGAAAATGGTGACGGAAATAATTTGAACGAAACTCACAATGTTCCACTCTGGTGTCGATGGCATCTCTGGCACTGGTTGGCCTTGCACGGAATAAAGATTGGCCACCATATGTTGTAAAGACTTCACTAGATCATCTTGTGCCTTCAGGTTGGCCCGGTTTTCATCTCGTTCTTTCTCGGTGTCAATCAGTCGAGTCTACAATATGGCAATGCAAATGTCATTCATGTTGAAATGCAAATATGCAGGACCATGAAGGATCAATGAAGAAGCACTGACCTGAATATCCTCAATAATGCTCACGGAATGTGGTATGTGACACTCTATGGTAGGAGTAGAGCCAGTACTCATAGCACGGAGCATGTTGACTCTCGGAAGGGAGGAGGTTATGACAGAATCAAGGTGAACCGCCATCCGGCCATTCGGTCTACCGCCTGCCGCGGCAATGGACACAAGAGGGTCAAACGGTAGCACGTGAGGATCAGTGTCTTGCCCGTACGTCTCCTTCAATTTTTTGGTGTAGTTCTCTCCATCTAACCGGGCTTTAGAGCTGATCCAGTCCCTCTCCGGGTGGAGAGGGTGCTTGTCCTTGTTGTCTTTGGTACGTCTGATGGTCCATGCCTCGAAGTAAGTGATATCCTCGCCCGTGTCTTCTTTCTACAAAAGAAAGCAATCCAAACAATCAAGGGAATGCTTACAAATGAAAGATAACATGATGAAAGAAAAAGATGTGGTTGCCTACATGTTTTGAGATGACACCTGGGATGGTGAGGTTGCCTTGACGGTGTCCTGGACAACCCATCAACTTACGCCGTTCAGATATTGCTTTGTGTTCATCCTGCCACCCTGGATCTGTCCACCGTTCGATGATCTTCTCCCAGCACGGACATTTGTCAGCGCACCACCAAGGAATCACCTGTAAATTAAACAAATACATCTTAGTAAGGATTCTAATTTTGCGGTAATGTAGGGAATAGCAAGCATCCATCGTCACTTGCCTTGAAGTAATTGTCCCATGAAAGATGCTTCCCTCGAGCCTCCTGTTTGGAAATCTTGTGGTTGAGATAGTCCGCGTGATACTTCACCACTAACCTGACGCGCCCCTCATAGTGCATGTCGTGGAGTAGTTTCTTGGCAATATTCTCAACCACCACATTTGCACGATCCTTCTGACCCTCAACGCATGTATAGAAATCCTACAAACATGCATACACGTGAGAAGGGTAAAATCATGACTATGGCAAATTTAAACCTTTTGGTATTGACATTTAGGTGTTTGAAAGGACTTACCCAGAAATCGTTGACCACTCGCATGGCTTTGTTACCATAAACCCTCTGACGCATATCCAGGAAATCCGGTGCAAGTTTGTAGCGATCCCATGACCAAGCTGGCTCAATGATACCGTTCGGCAAAGTGACCAGTCCAGGATAATTTAACCTACAAAGACCCCCAGTGATGCCACTCGGCGACCATGGCAGACGCCTCTCACCACCTTTTACTAAGCTTCTGCATTACGAAGAGTGAAGTCATATTATCTGTGAGGAAATGACAAAAGGTACAATTTATATGGGATGAGTCGAGATAACCACTTACTTCTCTCCCATTGGTTTAATCAACACGTCTGTATGCACATATGGACGTCTTGGAAGCTTTGAAGGACCACGCAGCCACACTTTCCCTCTGGAAGTAGTGATGATAGTCGAACCGCTCGGTTGCGAGCCGCTCACCTCGTGGTGCTCTGTCACCCGTGAGGGTCCATCCCCACCCTCAGAAACCTGACGAACAACCAGCCTCCTCTCGGCGGTGTCATCCACCACCACCACCTCCTCCTCATCCTCCACCACCTCCTCTGCGAAATCCTCCTCGTCCTCCTCCTCACTCGCCTCATCCCCATCCTCTATTTCCTCCCCCCGAGCACGGCGAAGCACTGCATCAGAGGGTCCAGGAGAATAAAGAGGTGCTCTACTCCGGGCTACTTTACGTACTCCTCGCCCGCCTCCTCCTCCTGCCTCACCTACTCCCCTCCTCGTCCCCTTCCTCGTCCGCCTCCTCCTCCTGCCTCACCTACTTACCCTCCTCATCCGCCTCCTCGTCCTGCCTCACCTACTCCCCCTCCTCGCCCCCTCCTTGTCCGCCTCCTCCTCCTCCTGCCTCACTTACTCCCCCTCCTCGTCCGCCTCCTCCTCCTGCCTCACCTACTCCTCTCCAAGTCCGCCTCCTCGTACGCCTCCTCCACCTGCCTCACCTACTCCCCCTCTTCGCCCGCCTCCACCTCGTCCGCCTCCTACTCCTCCCCCGCGTGGTACTCGACCTTGTTTCGCACATTTTTTCGGACGGGTGTCTAGACCCGCCAATCCATTGGCCTTCTTGGTGGTTGTGGCAACCGATGAAGGAGCGGCCACCACTTTCACCGGTCGAGCAAGTTGATCATTGTACAAATCATTCACTTTTTTCAAACTTTCCTTTCGATTCTTATTGCTACCAGTCATGTTTCAATCACCTGATACAAAGAAGAACAAACCAGTTAGTACAGATGATACAACTTGATGTAAATACAATAAATATATCACATATGAAGAATAAATGGAATTGTCACAATAATACATATAGTTGTTACACACACAAATACATAGAGTTGTTGCACACACGAATACATAGAGTTGTTGCACACACGAATACATAGAGTTGTTACACACACGAATACATAGAGTTGTGACACACATACATAGAGTTCTAACACGATTACATGGAGTTGTTAGAAATAAGGTTCAATATTAGGTGCAACATTTGGATCAGGGCTTTCATCATCACTATCAAGCCCGTTCACACATTCATCCTCGAAGTCTTCACGGGGCCCTCATCCTCATCTAGCCCCATGTGCCATCGCATAAGTAATGCCAAATCTCGAGGGTCAGAAACATCCTCGTATTCTTCCTCTGCATTATCTACTTCCATGTCATCCATGGCCTCATGTTCCATAGCATCATCTTCGTGATGCACGCCATCATCTTCCTCTGCATCATCTTCTTCTTCATGAGTGTATGCTTCTTGAAAGAACTCTCCTTGTTTGGGGTAGGTACCTTGATACGCGGCGGTACCTTGTACATGACATCCCACTTCAAGAGATCGATATATTTCGTAGATGTGCACACATATGGGAGAAAAAACACTTGTGTAGCCTGTTGAGCCATAATATAGACATCATTTCCTGCATATTTCGATGCTCGTTCAACTTCGACCAAGCCAATACTAGGGGTTTGTCTCACATTCTCAGGATTGAGCCAGCTGCATCTGAATACGAAGGGCTTCACTCCTTGTAAACCACAATACTGCAGCTCATAAATTTCTTCGATGGTTCCATATTAGTGACATCCATTTGTCCCTAGCACTACAAAAAAAGACACATCCGTGACATTTTGGGCCGAACGAATTTTTTTCTGTCATACTTATGACACTTCTATGACGATAATTGTGACAAAACCCGGTATCATCATAGATGTGGTGGGCTCCTACTTCTATGACAAAAAATCATGACATAAACTGGGCTTTTCGTCCTGGGCGGGCCGGAGACGTAGCTGCATGACATTCTTTGGGCCGTCCATGACAGAAAAAACCGTGGTAGAAGCGAGGGCGAGGAAAATATCGGGGTGTTCCCGGTTACGGTGGGTGGTCAGGGCCGAGCGATGCACGGAGGTTTGCGTGTTTCTCTCATACACGCACGTGCATGGGTGCGAGGTGTTGGGCTCTAACTGAACCTGAGCGAGGCATTCGCCTACTGAACCCGAGCGATTGCACTACAGGCTACGCGTTACTGAAACCGAGCGATCGATGGTTGTTAACTGAACCCGATCGAGCGATTCCTTCGCTACTGCTGCTTACTAAAGCCGATCGATACTGCCTCTGGATGAACAGTGAGCGTTGCTGGGGGGGGGTTGGATGGACAGTTCCCGGTGGGGGTGGATGAACAGGACCCCGTGGTGTTGCCTCTAGATGAACAGGACCCCGATCGATCGAGCGGGTTGGAGCTGGATGAACAGGACCCCGTGGAGGGCTGGATGAATAGGACCACCTCGTGGAGGGCTGGATGAACAGTAGATGGTGGAGGGCTGGATGAACGGTAGCCCGTGGAGGGGTGGTTTAATAGGAGCCCGTGGAGAGGGCTGCTTGAATAGTAGCCGGTGGAGTAGCGCGCGGTGGAGGCAGGATGAACAGGAGCCCATGGATGAACAGTCGCATGTGGAGGCTGGAGGAGGTCGACGGTGGATGAATAGTAGCCTGTGGAGGCTGGAGGGGGTCGACGATGGAGATGAACAGTATCTCGTGGAGTCCCGTTTTGCGGTATGCCACACCCCTCCCGATGAACAGGATGTTGGGGAACGTAGCAGAAATTCAAAATTTTCCTATGTGTCACCAAGATCTATCTATGGAGAAACTAGCAACGAGGGGAAGGAGAGTGCATCTACATACCCTTGTAGATCGCTAAGCGGAAGCGTTCAACAGAACGGGGTTGAAGGAGTCGTACTCGTCGTGATCCAAATCACCGGAGATCCTAGTGCCGAACGGACGGCACCTCCGCGTTCAACACACGTACAGCCCGGTGACGTCTCCCATGCCTTGATCCAGCAAGGAGAGAGGGAGAGGTTGGGGAAGACTCCATCCAGCAGCAGCACGATGGTGTGGTGGTGATGGAGGAGCGTGGCAATCCTGCAGGGCTTCGCCAAGCACCGCGGGAGAGGAGGAGGACTTGGGAGAGGGGGAGGGCTGCGCCAGGGGCAAGGGTGCAGCTCCCATGCGCCTCCCCACTATATATAGGGGTGGAGGGGGATTATTTCTTGCCCTCCAAGTCCATTGGGGCGTTGGCAAAGGTGGGAGGAAAGAAATCCCATCCTTTCCTTTCCCCACCGATTGTTATCCCCCCTTTTTAGGGATCTTGATCTTATCCCTTCGGGATATGATCTTATTCCTTCTAAGGGGGGATCTTGGTGCGCCTTGACCAGGGGTGTGGGGCCTTGCCCCCACTACCCACGTTCATGTAGGTCCCCCATGCAGGTGGGCCCCACTCCGGAACCTTCCCGGTACAATACCGAAAAATCCCGAACATTTTTCGGTGGCCAAAATAGGACTTCCCATATATAAATTTTTACCTCCGGACCATTCCGGAACTCCTCGTGACATCCGGGATCTCCTCCGGGACTCCGAACAACATTCGGTAACCACGTATATCTATTCCCTATAACCCTAGCGTCATCGAACCTTAAGTGTGTAGACCCTACGGGTTCGGGAACCATGCAGACATGACCGAGACGTTCTCCGGTCAATAACCAACAGCGGGATCTGGATACCCATGTTGGCTCCGACATGTTCCACGATGATCTCATCGGATGAACCACGATGTCAAGGATTCAATCAATCCCGTATTCAATTCCCTTTGTCTAACGGTATTGTACTTGCCTGAGATTCGATCGTCGGTATCCGATACCTTGTTCAATCTCGTTACCGGCAAGTCTCTTTACTCGTTCCGTAACACATCATCCCGTGATCAACTCCTTGATCACATTGTGCACATTATGATGATGTCCTACCGAGTGGGCCTAGAGATACCTCTCCGTCACACGGAGTGACAAATCCCAGTCTCGATTCGTGCCAACCCAACAGACACTTTCGGATATACCTGTAGTGCACCTTTATAGCCACCCAGTTACGTTGTGACGTTCGGTACACCCAAAGCATTCCTACGGTATCAGGGAGTTGCACAATCTCATGGTCTAAGGAAATGATACTTGACATTAGAAAAGCATTAGCATACGAACTACGATCTTTGTGCTAGGCTTAGGATTGGGTCTTGTCCATCACATCATTCTCCTAATGATGTGATCCCGTTATCAACGACATCCAATGTCCATGGTCAGGAAACCGTAACCATCTATTGATCAACGAGCTAGTCAACTAGAGGCTTACTAGGGACATGGTGTTGTCTATCTACCCACACATGTATCTGAGTTTCCTATCAATACAATTATAGCATGGATAATAAACGATTATCATGAACAAGGAAATATAATAATAACTAATTTATTATTGCCTCTAGGGCATATTTCCAATAGTCTCCCACTTGCACTAGAGTCAATAATCTAGTTCACATCGTCATGTGATTAACGCTGATAGGTCACATTGCCATGTGACCAACATCCAAAGAGTTTACTAGTGTTTGTAAACTAGTTCACATCATCATGTGATTAAGACTCAATGAGTTCTCAGGTTTGATCATGTTTTGCTTGTGAGAGAGGTTTTTAGTCAACGGGTCTACAACATTCAGATCCGTATGTGCTTCGCAATTCTATGTCATATTGTAAATGCTGCTTCTACGCTCCACTTGAAGCTATTCCAAATGGTTGCTCCACTATACGTGTCTGGTTTGCTACTCAGAGTCACTCGGATAGGTGTTAAAGCTTGCATCGACGTAACCCCTTACGCCGAACTCTTTATTACCTCCATAATCGAGAAACATGTCCTTATTTACTCCAAGGACAATTATTGACCGCTGTCCAATGATCCATTCCTGGATCATTCTTGTACCCCTTGACGGACTCATGGCAAGGCACACTTTCGGTGTGGTACACAACATGGCATACTATAGAGCCTATGTCTGAAGCATATGGGACGACCTTCGTCCTTTCTCTCTTTTCTGCCGTGGTCGAGCTTTAACTCTTAACTTCATACCTTACATCTCAGGCAAGAACTCCTTCTTTGACTGATCCATCTTGAACACCTTCAAGATCATGTCAAAGTATGTGCTCATTTGAAAGTATTATTAAGCATTTTGATCTATCCTTATAGATCTCGATGCTCAATGTTCAAGTAGCTTAATCCAGGTTTTCTATTGAAATACATCTTTCAAATAACCCTATATGCTTTCCAGAAATTCTACATCATTTCTGATCATCAATATGTCAACAACATACACTCATCAGAAATTCTATAGTGCTCCCACTCACTTCTTTGGAAATACAAGTTTCTCATAAACTTGGTATAGACCCAAAATCTTTGATCATCTCATCAAAGCGTATATTCCAACTCCGAGATGCTTACTCCAGTCCTTAGAAGGATAGCTGGAGCTTCGCATACTTGTTAGCATCTTTCAGGATTGGCAAAACCTTCTGGTTGTATCACATACAACCTTTCCTCAAGTATAACGTCGAGGAAACAATGTTTTGACATCCTATCTGCAAGATTTCATCAATCATGCAGTAACTGCTAATCCAATTCCAACAGACTCTTAGCATCGCTACGAGTGAGAAAACCTCACCGTAATCAACTCCTTGAACTTGTCGGAAAACATCTTAACGACAAGTCAAGCTTTCTTAATGGTAATTCTTACCATCATTGTCTGTCTTCCTTTTAAAATCCATCCGTACCCAATGGCCTTACGACCATCAAGTATTTCTTCCAAAGTCATGGATCCGTTCTCGGATTTTATGGCCTCGAGCCATTTGTCGGAATCCGGGCCCACCATCGCTTCTCCATAGCTCGTAGGTTCATTGTTGTCCAGCAACATGACCTCTAAGACAGGATTGCGTACCACTCTGAAGTACTACGCATCCTTGTCACCCTACGAGGTACGTTAGTGACTTGATCCGAAACTTCATGATCACTATCATAAGCTTCTACTTCAATTGGTGTAGGTGCCATGGGAACAACTTCCTGTGCCCTGCTACACACTAGTTGAAGTGACGGTTCATTAACCTCATCAAGTCTCCACCATCCTCCCACTCAATTCTTTCGAGAGAAACTTTTCCTCGAGAAAGGACCTGTTTCTAGAAACAATTACTTTTGCTTCCGGATCTGAGACAGGAGGTATACCCAACCATTTTGGGTATCCTATGAAGATGTATTTTTCCGTTTTGGGTTCGAGCTTATCATGATGAAACCTTTTCACATAAGCGTCGCAGCCCCAAACTTTTAAGAAACGACAACTTAGGTTTCTCCAAACCATAGTTCAAACAGTGCCGTCTCAACGGAATTACGTGGTGCCCTATTAAAGTGAGTGCGGTTGTCTCTAATGCCTAACCATGAACGATAGTGGTAATTCGATAAGAGACATCATGGTACGCACCATATCCAATAGGGTGCAACTATGATGTTCGGACACACCATCACACTATGGTGTTCCAGGCGGTATTAATTGTGAAACAATTTCCACAATGTCTTAATTGCGTGCCAAGGCTTGTAACTCAGATACTCATCTCTATGATCATATCATAGACATTTTATCCTCTTGTCACAATGATCTTCAACCTCACTCTGAAATTACTTGAACCATTCAATAATTCAGACTTGTGTTCCGTCAAGTAAATATACTCAACATCTACTCGAATCATCTGTGAAGTCAGAACATAACGATATTCATTGCATGCCTCAACACTCATTGGACTTCACACATCAAAATGTGTTACTTCCTATAAGTTGCTTTCTTGTTCCATTTTACTGAAAACGAGGCTTTCAGTCATCTTGCCTATGTGGTATGATTTGCATGTCTCAAGTGATTCAAAATCAAGTGAGTCCAAACGGTCCATCTGCATGGAGTTTCTTCATGCGTATACACCAATAGACATGGTTCGCATGTCTCAAACTTTTCAAAAACGAGTGAGTCCAAAGATCCATCAACATGGAGCTTCTTCATGCGTTTTATACCAATATGACTTACATGGCAGTGCCACAAGTACGTGGTACTATCAATATTATCTTATATCTTTTGGCATGAAAATGTGTATCACTACGATCGAGATTCAATAAACCATTCTTTTAGGTGCAAGACCATCGAAGGTATTATTCAAATAAATAGAGTAACCATTATTCTCCTTAAATGAATAACCGTATTGCGATAGACATAATCCAATCATGTCAATGCTCAACGCAAACACCAAATGATAATTATTCTGGTTTAATACTAATCTTGATGGTAGAGGGAGAGTGCGATGTTTGATCACATCAAAATTGGAAACACTTCCAACACATATCGTCAGCTCTCCTTTAGCTAGTCTCCGTTTATTCCATAGCCTTTTATTTCGAGTTACTAACACTTAGCAACCGAACCGGTATCTAATACCCTGGTGCTACTAGGAGTACTAGTAAAATACACAATAACTTAATGTATATCCAATATACTTCTATCGACCTTGCCAGCCTTCTTATCTACCAAGTATCTAGGGTAATTCTGCTCCAGTGGCTGTTCCCCTTATTACAGCAGTACTTAGTCTCGGGTTTGGGTTCAACCTTGGGTTTCTTCATTGGAGCAGCAACTGATTTGCCATTTCATGAAGTGTCCCTTCTTGCCCTTGCCCTTCTTGAAACTAGTGGTTTCACCAACCATCAACAATTGATGCTCCTTCTTGATTTCTACTTTCGCGGTGTCAAACATCGTGAATACCTCAAGGATCATCTATCCCTGATATGTTATAGTTCATCACGAAGCTCTAGCAGCTTGGTGGCAATGACTTTGGAAAAAGATCACTATCTCATCTGGAAGATCAACTCCCACTCGATTCAAGTGATTGTTGTACTCAGACAATCTGAGCACAATCTCAACGATTGAGCTTTTCTCCGTTAGTTTGCAGGCTAAGAAAATTGTCGGAGGTCTTGTACCTCTTGACGTGGGCACGAGCCTGAAATCCCAATTTCAGCCCTCGAAACATCTCATATGTTCCGCGACGTTTCGAAAAACGTCTTTGGTGCCTCAACTCTAAACCGTTTAACTGAACTATCACGTAGTTATCAAAACGTGTATGTCTGATGTTCGCAACATCCACAGATGACGATTGGGGTTCAGCACACTAAGCGGTGCATTAAGGATATAAGCTTTCTTTTGTCCGCATAATCACTACTGTCAACTTTCAACTATATTTTCTCTAGGAACATATCTAAACAGTGGAACTAAAGCGCGAGCTTACGACATAATTTGCAAAAGGTCTTTTGACTATGTTCAGGATAATTAAGTTCATCTTATGAACTCCCACTCAGATAGACATCCCTCTGGTCATCTAAGTGATTACATGATCCGAGTCAACTAGGCCGTGTCCGATCATCACGTGAGACGGACTAGTCATCATCGGTGAACATCTTCATGTTGATCGTATCTACTATACGGCTCATGCTCGACCTTTCGGTCTCTGTGTTCCGAGGCCATGTCTGTACATGCTAGGCTCGTCAAGTTAACCCTAAGTGTTTCACGTGTGTAAATCTGTCTTACACCCGTTGTATGTGAATGTAAGAATCCATCACACCCGATCATCGCGTGGTGCTTAGAAGCGACGAACTTTAGCAACGGTGCACAGTTAGGGGAAAACACTTCTTGAAATTGTTGTAAGGGATCATCTTATTTACTACCGTCGTTCTAAGTAAACAAGATGCATAAACATAATAAACATCACATGCAATTATATAGTAGTGACATGATATGGCCAATATCATATAGCTCCATTGATCTCCATCTTCGGGGCTCCATGATCATCATCGTCACCGGCATGACACCATGATCTCAATCATTATGTCTTCATGAAGTTGTCTCGCCAACTATTACTTCTACTACTATGGCTACCGGTTAGCAAAAAAGTAAAGTAATTACATGGCGTTGTTTAATGACACGCATGTCATACAATAAATAAAGACAACTCCTATGGCTCCTGCCGGTTGTCATACTCATCGACATGCAAGTCGTGAATCCTATTACAAGAACATGATCAATCTCATACATCACATATCATTCATCACATTCTTCTTGGCCATATCACATCACATAGCATACCCTGCAAAAACAAGTTAGACGTCCTCTAATTGTTGTTTGCATGTTTTACGTGGCTGCTATGGGTTTCTAGCAAGAACGTTTCTTACCTATGCAAAACCACAACGTGATATGCCAATTGCTATTTACCCTTCATAAGGACCCTTTTCATCGAATCCGTTCCGACTAAACTGGGAGAGACCGGCACCCGCTAGCCACCTTATGCACCAAGTGCATGTTAGTCGGTGGAACCTGTCTCACGTAAGAGTACGTGTAAGGTCGGTCCGGGCCGCTTCATCCCACAATACCGTCGAAACAAGATTGGACTAGTAACGGTAAGCATATTGAACAACATCAACGCCCACAACTACTTTGTGTTCTACTCGTGCAAAGAATCTACGCAATAGACCTAGCTCATGATGCCACTGTTGGGGAACGTAGCTGAAATTCAAAATTTTCCTACGTGTCACCAAGATCTATCTATGGAGAAACTAGCAACGAGGGGAAGGAGAGTGCATCTACATACCCTTGTAGATCGCTAAGCGGAAGCGTTCAACAGAACGGGGTTGAAGGAGTCGTACTCGTCGTGATCCAAATCACCGGAGATCCTAGTGCCGAACGGACGGCACCTCCGCGTTCAACACACGTACAGCCCGATGATGTCTCCCATGCCTTGATCCAGCAAGGAGAGAGGGAGAGGTTGGGGAAGACTCCATCCAGCAGCAGCACGACGGTGTGGTGGTGATGGAGGAGCGTGGCAATCCTGCAGGGCTTCGCCAAGCACCGCGGGAGAGGAGGAGGACTTGGGAGAGGGGGAGGGCTGCGCCAGGGGCAAGGGTGCAGCTCCCATGCGCCTCCCCACTATATATAGGGGTGGAGGGGGATTATTTCTTGCCCTCCAAGTCCATTGGGGCGTTGGCAAAGGTGGGAGGAAAGAAATCCCATCCTTTCCTTTCCCCACCGATTGTTATCCCCCCTTTTTAGGGATCTTGATCTTATCCCTTCGGGATATGATCTTATTCCTTCTAAGGGGCAATCTTGGTGCGCCTTGACCAGGGGTGTGGGGCCTTGCCCCCACTACCCACGTTCATGTGGGTCCCCCATGCAGGTGAGCCCCACTCCGAAACCTTCTAGAACCTTCCCGGTACAATACCGAAAAATCCCGAACATTTTCCGGTGGCCAAAATAGGACTTCCCATATATAAATCTTTACCTCCGGACCATTCCGGAACTCCTCGTGACGTCCGGTATCTCATCCGGGACTCCGAACAACATTCGGTAACCACGTATATCTATTCCCTATAACCCTAGCGTCATCGAACCTTAAGTGTGTAGACCCTACGGGTTCGGGAACCATGCAGACATGACCGAGACGTTCTCCGGTCAATAACCAACAGCGGGATCTGGATACCCATGTTGGCTCCCACATGTTCCACGATGATCTCATCGGATGAACCACGATGTCAAGGATTCAATCAATCCCGTATTCAATTCCCTTTGTCTAACGGTATTGTACTTGCCCGAGATTCGATCGTCGGTATCCGATACCTTGTTCAATCTCGTTACTGGCAAGTCTCTTTACTTGTTCCGTAACACATCATCCCGTGATCAACTCCTTGATCACATTGTGCACATTATGATGATGTCCTATCGAGTGGGCCCAGAGATACCTCTCCGTCACACGGAGTGACAAATCCCAGTCTCGATTCGTGCCAACCCAACAGACACTTTCGGATATACCTGTAGTGCACCTTTATAGCCACCCAATTACGTTGTGACGTTTGGTACACCCAAAGCATTCCTACGGTATCCGGGAGTTGCACAATCTCATGGTCTAAGGAAATGATACTTGACATTAGAAAAGCATTAGCATACGAACTGCGATCTTTGTGCTAGGCTTAGGATTGGGTCTTGTCCATCACATCATTCTCCTAATGATGTGATCCCGTTATCAACGACATCCAATGTCCATGGTCAGGAAACCGTAACCATCTATTGATCAACGAGCTAGTCAACTAGAGGCTTACCAGGGACATGGTGTTGTCTATCTACCCACACATGTATCTGAGTTTCCTATCAATACAATTATAGCATGGATAATAAACGATTATCATGAACAAGGAAATATAATAATAACTAATTTATTATTGCCTCTAGGGAATATTTCCAACACAGGACCCCTGTTTCGACCGTAGCGCTCCAACACAAGTCTGTTTCCTCCGTTTTGCAGTACGCCACACCCCTCCCGATCAACAAGACCTCGTTTCGATCGTAGGAGGTCCAACACAAGTCTATTTCCTCCGTTATACGGTATGCCAGACCCCTCCCGATGAACAGGATCTCGTTTCGAATGTGGCCGGTCGAACGCAAGGCCGTTTCCTCCATTGTTCGGTATGCCAGGCCTCGTTTCCATCGGCTGTTCCGTCCAAGCCGGTTGGCTCCCACACGTTCCGTTGCCTCCCGATGAACACGACACATTCCGTTGCCTCCCATGTACACGACGACGATGCAGTTTCTCCGTTCCGACCCAGCCATGTACACGAGCCCTGGACGTACGTATGCGCGAGTAGGCGTTCGAGACCCCGCCCGTATGTACGTACGTGGCCGTATTTTCTTTCTTGCACACCGGCCGCTGTACGTACGTGTACAAGCTACATGCGTGCCTCTACTACGACCCGTGCGCGCCTCTACATCGACCAGTATGTACGTACATGTTCGTGACCAGAATGACAACGCTATGTACGCTTCGACTAGGTGGGTCCCGACTGTCAGGCACTTCCTTCCGTGCGAACATGTAGCTAGTGGGTCCTAGCAGTCAAGGGGGAGAATCGTTTTTTTGCCCAGACGCACTTCCTTGCGTGCGAAGATGTAGCTGGTCGGTCCCAGCAGTCAGGGGGAAATAATTTTTTCGCGAAATATGGTGGCCCATCCGGTAGGTCCCTGCTGCCTGGTGGAGGAATAATTATTTTGCGCGTAATAAGGAGGAACTTCCTTGCGGCCGCCGTGGACCCAGCTGTCAGCCTCTCCACGTACAGTACTCTTCCGGTGGAAGTCGTTCCTTGACCACGTTGAGCACGCCGCACCGAGAGCACTAGGGCGGTGGATGACGGCGAGGCCTAGGAAGGGGACGACGCGGAGCTGGAGAAGACGCGGCAGTGGAAGCCCGCGCAGAGAGGAGTACGAGGGTTCACTGGTTCGGTTGCGGTGTGAGGCTGCCATCGCTGCAGGGCCTGGCCAGTGGTGGGAATAGTAGGGGCGATAAGGCCTCCGCGACAGCACAGCCGACCATGGGAAGCAGGAGCATGCGGCACGACCGGCGCTGCTTTGGGCGGCTGGAGCAAGAAGACCAGAGGTTGAAGAAGCACTACGACCGTTGGATGGACATCGTACGGTCACTGGAGCTAGAATTGTTCATATTGACTAAGTTGACAAAGCACTCCATCCCTGTCAACTTAGTAGTCCCACAACTTAGCCTCCCACCAATGTGGGTACCAACTAGCAGGGGGAGTATTCATTTTTTGTGTGCGTTATAAGGAGGCACTTCCGGTGGGTCGAGCTGACAGCGGGGGGAACGTTTTTTTCGCCAAATATGGTGGCCCATTTGGTGGGTCCCAGCAGTCAAGGGGGAAACTTTTTTTTTGCCAAATACGGTGGCCTGTCCGGTGGGTCCCTGCTGTCACGTGGAGGAATAATTATTTTGCGCGTAATAAGGATCTAATTCCTTGCGGCTGTCGTGGACCCAGCTATCAGCCTATCAACTTACAGTACTCTTAAGATGGAAGTCGTTCCTGGAACACGTTGACCATGCCGCGCCGAGAGCACCAGGGCGGTGGACGACGGCGAGGCCTAGGAAGGGGACGACGCGGAGCCGGGGAAGACGCGAGAGTGGATGCCCACGCATAGAGGAGTATGAGGGTTCACTGGTTCGGCTGCGGTGTGAGGCTGCCGTCGCCGCAGAATAACAGGGGGTGTGGGTGAGTAGAGGTATGGCCTGGCCAGCGGTGGGAGTAGTAGGGGGCGGTGAGGCTTCCGCGACAACACAGCCGGCGACGGGAGGCAGGAGCACGTGGCACGACCAGCGCTGGTTTGGGCGGCTGGAGCAAGAAGACCAGGGGTTGAAGAAGCACTACGGCCGTTGGATGGACATCGTACGGTCACTGGAGCAAGAATCGTTCATATTGACTAGGTTGACAAAGCTCCCCATCCCCGTCAACTTAGTAGGCCCACAAGTCAGCCTCCCACCAAGGTGGGTCCCAGCTAGCAGGGGGAGTGTTCATTTTTTTCTGCGTAATAAGGAGGCACTTCCGGTGGGTCTGAGCAGACAGCGGGGGGAATGTTTTTTTGCAAAATACGATGGCCCGTCCGGTGGGTCCCAGCAGTCCGGGCGAAACATCTTTTTTTCGCGAAATATGGTGGCCCGTCCGGTGGGTCCCCGCTGTTAGGTGGGGGAATAATTATTTTGCGCGTAATAAGGAGGCACTTCCTTGCGGCTGCCGTGGACCCAGCTGTCAGCCTCTCCACTTACAGTACTCTTCCAATGGAAGTCGGTCGTTGACCACATTGACCACGCCGCGCCGAGAGCACCATGGCGGTGGACGATGGCGAGGCCTAGGAAGGGGACGATGTGGATCCGGGAAGACGCGGCAGTGGATACCCACGCGGAGAGGAGTGTGAGGGTTCACTGGTTTGGCTGCGGTGTGAGGCTGCCGTCGCCGCAGAATAACAGGGGGTGTGGGTGAGTGGAGGGATGGCCTGGCCAGTGGTGGGAGTAGTAGGGGGCGGTGAGGCCTCCGTGACAGCACAGCCGGCCACGGGAGGCAGGTGCAGGCGGCACGACCGGCGCTGCTTTGGGCGACTGGAGCAAGAAGACAAGAGGTTGAAGAAGCACGACGGCCGTTAGATGGACATCATACGGTCACTGCAGCTAGAATCATTTATATTGACTAAGTTGACAAAGCCCTTGGTACGCATCAACTTAGTAGGCCCACAGGTCAGCTTCCCAAATGGTGTGCCCCAGATGTCAGGGGGAGGAATCATTTTTTGGGCGGGTGAAGCTAGAATATCTGAGATTGAAGAAGAAGCACGACATACGTTGGATGGACATCCAACGGCCACTGCTGCTAGAACCGTGTGTTGACTATAAGTTGACAAAGCCTTGCATACGCGTCAACTCTTTTTTTTGAGGGGACGCGTCAACTTAGTAAGGCCACAAGTGTGTGGCAGAGAACTTATAGCCCATTTGAGATTTGTAAGAATGTGCAACCAATTTTTGAATTCTAATGGAATTTAGTACAACCGATTTACAGTTTGTTAAAAGTACAACCCATTTCGACCAACCGTTCAAAACAGAATTCAATAAAATTTCCCACATTTTGATGGGATCCGAAATATTTTTATCCCGAAATTTCTAGTCAGATGAAATCTAATTTCAATATAAATTTATATCCGAAGTATAGTTTTATATACTAACTAGCACAAATGCCCATGCGTTGCAACGGGAGAAGAAAAAAAAATATACTTTCTGAACCCAATGGCTCAAGACCCTTCCCCCTCCTCCTCCTCCCACGACCGACTGCCAGACATGGTGAAATCAGTAAAATCTTTGAAATCTACCACACTGCCGCATGAGAAACAACATGAAAAGATATGTTGTGCAAAAACATAACCATGAAAGGAATTCGTAAATGTACTGTAGGTGTGTGCAATTTAAATCATGGAAATATCCACCTGGTCGCGAGTATCTCTTCACATATTTGTCGACGTTGCTTAGTGATGCCCCAAAAATATCGCACAATAATTAAAATAGTAAAGCCTTAGTACAACATTCTTGCTTCACTACGGAGGCAACAAAGATTTCCATGAACCAGTGTTGGGTAGGTTTAGGGACTGGGTAGCATAGCACTATTTGTGTCCAACGTTATTAGAAACATTTTTGCGGGGTAATGATATTAGAACCATTTTTTGCGGGGCAATGATATTAGGAGCATTTTACAAAGATCCTCCATCAATGGCTAATATAAAAAAGTAAAGTGCGGAGTTTGTGTCGCACACAACAGGGAGTCCAACTGCTTGTGCTTTGGTGGCAACATTATTTTTATTAGGAGCATTGTAAGAGTGTGTGACGGGCGCTAGCGGGTCGAGCAGAAAAATAAGAGCAAAGATTTATTTTGTTTTCAGTCGTTGCAACTATTTCCATGCACAGAGACATTTATGGTGCCATTATTATATCCCATTTGGAGACCCTCTCTTTCCTTTTTTAGTTTTCTGTATTTTCCTTCCTTGGGACAACTTCCACTTTCCATTTTTTCTCCGTATAGACATGAAATCCCCGCCCTCTTTCCTTCCTTACTCCGCCATACGACATGAAATCCCTCTTCCTTCGGAATGCAAGTGATGCCCCTCCTCCTCCTTCGGAATGTTAACCTGATGGCCTCTCCTCCTCAAGATGATCTATATATGAACAAGTGTACTTCTATTGAGACGTGCACGTGTTTTGCAAGTAGTGACAATATGTATGAATTTGCGACTTCTGTGTGGCGTCTACTAGGATAATACATTCAACTTGTGCGTGAAAATATGTGGACTACCCCTAATTATGCATACATAGGTGGACTAGATCAAATTATGCCTATATATGTGTGGACTACTCCAAATTGCACTGTAGTTGTTTTTATCTGCAGGATCAGAAAAGAAATAGCTTAACAGCAGAATGGATGGGAAAGATTTCCGAGAGCAACACTCGAAAAACGATATACTACCTAGAGCACCTCTCGGAAATTTGGTCGTCCGGGAGACACTACTATTGTTCCACATCTTTTCTGAGAGCGGCTCTCGGAAAAGAAGGCGAGCATTGCCGAGAGCAGCTCTCGGCACAGATATGTAAACTGTCAGCTGCCATGTGGGCCACGTTGTCCTACTGGTCAGGAGAATTGCCGAGAGCAGCTCTCAGCAAAGATATCGTCATTTTTTTCAAAAATATTTAGCAAATTATTTGGAACTTTTACTGATAAATGTGACTAGTGGTACCACATGTCAGTTAGAAAGAACACACACAAAAAAGAAAATAGGATGTGACATATACTTTGCCGAGTGTCGTCTCGCGGCTCTCGGTAATGTACACAGTAACGGACGGAGCCGGCAGTTGCGAACGGGCATGCCACGTGGCTCCTCTTTGCCGTGAGCGGCTCTTGGCATCTGCAGGGTTTGCCGTGCGGTGCCTCTTTGCCATGAGGCAGTGACGGCAAAGAAGGCAGTTTGCCGTGAAGCTAGGTTTTCCGAGAGTGACTCTCAACGTTGTTTTCTTTGCCGAGTTTCTGTGTTTTAGCACTCGGCGAAGAACATGACTGTGACACCCCAAAATTTTAACCTTGTTTTATTAATTAAAATTTTGCCAGGGAACTTAAACTTTTATTTTCTGGATTTTCTTTTGATTTCAAAACCATTCTTTTCTTTGTTATTATGGATTTTTTACCCCAAGTGAAAACTTTCCAAATATATTATTGGACTTGTTTTCCCTTTCAAGAAAAACATTTCTATTATCAGTGGATTTATTTGCATAATTATTTCTCTCTGAGCTTCGTTCCTTAAAATGACTTTTCATTAGTTTTGGAGCTCTTTTTGAACTACAACCACTTGATAAATTTATTTAAAATTCCAACCAAAATTTGGAGATGTCATGTTGATGTTTTTAAATCACTTTTATGCAAAAATATACCTCATTCATTGGATATTTTGAGCTCTACACCCAATTTTCAAATCTGACCCAGTGGGCAATTTTGCACTACAACCTATTTAAATATTTCTTTAAAGCTTCCACCAAAATTATGGGATGTTAATAGGAGTATTTCATTCAACTCTATGCAAAAACCCATTGATGTTCTTTGGAAAATTTGAGTGAATCAACCTCTTTTTCATTCTGGTCCAGCTTGGTGATTTGTACTGCAACCCTAATTTATTTTGCTCTAGTGCCCTTGAGTTTTCTCCTACTTATAACTCATCCTACAAAACCCTTAAGTCCAGAAGAGTGGACCCATTGGAGGATTTCAAGTGCATGCATTAGTGCCTTTTTCCTTCTATCCAGAATCAGTTTTCTCACAAACTTGCACTAACAAGTTTTTGCTTTTGACAAACTAACCTCACCACCCTCTGTATCATCTAAAGAGACACTGATCTGGAGAATTTGGCCACCCCAAGAATTACCTAGATGCCCTTGGCATTCTGTCAAACACCCTGAGTGCATAGCCAGATTTGGCATGATTTTAAGTTTACATTGTGAACTTGATCCCCTGACCTAACCAACATGTCCACTAAGCTCCTAGCTAACCCTAACCCAGGCTTGCTAATCCCCAGACCCATCCTAATCATCTAGCACGCTCTAGCATTGCGTCGAACACGCATCATGCATGCTCTGGGCGCGCCCAGAGCGCACATTTTGCACGCGCACGCACCGAGCCGCCGCGTCCCACTGCCGACGCCCCACGCTCGTTTTGGCCACTCCCCTTGCACAGCCAGCACGCCCGCCCCCCTCCCTTGCCGCAGGGCCGCCCCTGGCGCCCTACAGCGCCGCTGTCAGGTCGGCCACTGCGGCTAGCAGCCGACCACAGTGGGCTCCTGCCCCGGACGGCGCCGCCCGAGCCACCCCAGCGCGCCAGCTGCCCTCTTGAGCAGCCCCAGCTCATCCACCAGCTTGTCCGCAAGAGCTCGTCGCCGCCACGTCCCCCTGCTGCTACAAAATGGCGGTCGCCGGTGATGCTATCCACGGTCGCCGCGAACCGACCTAGCCGCGCTATAAAAGGAGCCCCCGAGCTCGTCCAGGCCCTCAAGCAACCTCTTACCACCTCTCTAGAACCACTCCTCCATAGCCAGAGAACGACGGGAGGAGGTCGTCTTCCTCACCTCCGATGGGTTCGGCCGCCGCCACGCTCCGGTGAAATCCGGCCAAGACCGAGGCCCCCAAACCCCTCCCGTGCTTCCATCACTCTCCCCTCGACCTCACGGAGCTGCCCAGCCCCTCAAACGCGACCCAGAACCACCGCAGCCCAGATCCCCGAAATTCACCCGAAGCTTCCTCCGCCGTGGAGCTCGCCGCTGGCGACCCCGTCCGTCCCCGCCGGCCAGTCAACCACCGGGAGGACCGCCTTGGGCTGGCGGATCCATCCCTGCCCTCGGATGCCCTCAAGGAGAAGCCGTTCGCCGGCGAAGATCGTCGGAGCTCCGCCTTCATTCAGCCAAAGGAGAGGGAAGGCGGGGGACGACTGGTCAAACCTGACCAGTGGGCCCGCTGGACCCACTGTTAGTGACCCACGCGCCAGTCCATGCTGGATAAGTGAAAGCATAAAGTCTCGAGTATGTTTTCCCTCCCCCGAAAGCGTATTATTATTTGAAACATTTTCTTTTCAGTTTTATTTTAAAAACATAAATTTGACTAAACTTTGACTGGCTATAACTTTTTAAATATAACTCCAAATGAGTTGATTCCTTTTCCTACCTCTCTCAAATTTAGTCTAGTTTATTTTCAGATTTACTTGAAAAAATTTCAGACAACTTTTTTGTACTGTTTTGAAACTATGTGTTAATTTGAATATTTTCTGAAATAGGATTTGTTGGAGAGAGAAGAAAACTTTCAAAAGTTTTGGAATGCACCCTGCCTCTCCACAACTTGAAGCCAAGCATTCTGAACCCTGGCATAGTATTGTCTTGCGTTGTTGACACGGTTGCAACCCCACCTTGTCTCAAAGATTTCGTTATTCTATGCGATGATACAATCATAATCATAGTGCATATTGATGATTTCATGCTGTTGGCATTTGATATGTTTGTGATAGAAATCCCCCTCATATGCCTCTCATGCCTATCGGGAAGGTTCCGGGAGAGTCTCTGTCTTGGGTAGACACAAGCTTGTCCCTCGTCGAGACGGTTATGACCGGTGGGGCAGGGGGAGGTATGATGAGTGGTGGTTCGGTCTGATCGATGTGAAATATAATTCTTGAGCTAACCATGCAGGAAATGCTTAAACCTCCTGAGTCGGCCGTAGATCGAGTCTTGTTCCAGTAACCCCCCATACTTGTTTCGTGCTGCCACTTGTCCCTGCCATAGGTAGGGTACGGTTCAGTAAGTTGTCAACCCCTTTCTAGCACACACCGTATAGAGAGGCCATTGTGGAAGATACCGACTGCAGCCGGTAGGCAGGCCACTTGGTTCGGGGGCATGGGTGTTTCCGGTTGGGACCGAGAGGGGGGCACCCCTTAGAGCGCGCGATAGAAATTTGATCCCATGCTAATCGAGGTTGTAGCCTCCCCACTTAGAGTTTTGCTTAACGGGTGTCGTGGGTGATTCCAGACACGAGTAAAGTTAAGCTGGTGTGTGCAAGTCAGGCGTGTTTTCGACTAAAAGACCGTAGACGGAATTAGTTCCGATGAACTAAAGGAATCCGTTGCTCGTGGGTAAAGAGTACACGCTCTGCAGAGATATTATACCTATTCGAATAGCCGTGTCCATGGTTAAGGACTACAGTCTGGGATTGGTCAAGTGTCGGTCTTAGTGTCGGTCTTCGGAGGAAAAACTACTAAACCAGAACATTGATTATGACTTGTGATATATGCTGATTATGGTTATTATTATTATGGACTAACCATTTGTATTATTTGAAATAATGAATATCCCTGGGACGGTTCTACCTCCTAGATATTCACGGTGATTATTTCATTCACTTATAAGCCCTTTATGAGGTGTCGCTTAGACACCCGACTGTGGCATGCTCTTTATTTCATTTACTTATAAGCCATTTTTGAGGTGTCGCTCAGACGCCCGACTGTGACATGCTCTTTATTTCATTTACTTATAAGCCCTTTTTGAGGTGTCGCTCAGACACCCGACTGTGGCATGCTCTTTATTTGATTTACTTATAAGCCCTTTATGTGGTGTCGCCCAGACACCCGACTGAGGCATGCTTCATATTATTTTCCGTTCGAGGCGTCGCTTCAGACACCCGATCGATGCTTTTCATTTCTACTCCCTGATTGTTTACTCATGTTTTATTTAAATGACCTGCTTGCATCATGAACCTTATTTCATAACTGACGAAGTGATCATAGAATTTTTCAAAGCATGATTATCAGTGGTTATATTATACCTGTGTTCTTAATGTTTGCGAGTACATTCAAAGTACTCACTGGCTTGTCCCTGGCTATTGTCTTGGACAGATTTTCCTTGCATGGAGAGGAGCGTTGCGATGACAGCCCCGGAACCCACGCAATGGTGATAGCAGCATCGCGAAGATAGGAGTTATCCTGGTCAGCTATTCCTATGGGAAATGGAGTCCCATAGACGCTGATGATCCGCAAACCGCTTCCGCCAGCAACCACTAGAAACCATTTGTTATACTCATAGGCCAAAATGGTCTTGTACTACTTATCCTGTATTTTGCTTGGAGTTTCTGTATCAAGTTGGTGCCTCATCAGCTAACAGTAATCCTGGGGCTGGTGAGCACAAGGACCATTTTGTTGGAAATTATATCCCGAAAACCCGGTCTTGACAATGACATCGGGCGTACGTGTAAATTCTAGTAGTGAATGCTACTGACACATACCCAAACCACTCAAAAGAGTCGTAAATGGCCTCCACAGTATTGCCCTATGCAAGGTAGTAACGAAAAAAGAAGAAAAAAAATGACATAACAATGAATTCTATACATGTAAGATTACGAGAACCAAGAACAAACCTAGTGACAACTGACAACAGGAGAGAAGCCCTTGGCACACATACAAACCATATGATAACCAGTGGAGTAACTTAAATATGATGCACTATGCAATTGAGATAGACATTAGGCAGGGGCATTACATCTTGCATAAATTTCTAGCAAATGGGACGGATCACCTTGCTGAGAGTTGCCGAAAACATCATGACCTGCTTATCATGAGGTGTCTGTCGTGGGAGTAAGTCTGACAATAGAATAGGGGGTATGTATGGATAGGCAACGTCCTAGCTACGATGAGGTTGTGCATGCAAGGTTTACGAGTTCAGGCCCTTCGCGGAGGAAGTAACAGCCCTACGTCTCGGTGCCCGGAGGCTTGGTCAATTGGATTATGCGTGAAGTTACAGGGGGTGTGAACCCTTGTCCCCGAGGAGGGGGGTGGCTTATATAGAGTGCGCCAGGATCCCAGCCATCCCCTGTTACATAGGGTTCAATTTAGATACATTATAACTAAGCACTTTTCCTGCCCTCTCAGACCATTAGTGTTTCCAACCGTCAGATCATCGTTTTGGTGCATTTTTTGCCATTGGATTTCCTCTTAATCCCGCTTTGACTTGCTATGTTGGCTACAATTGAGAGGTTTCCTTGCTAGGCCGCTATTCTGGAGACAATTTTAGCTGCCTGGTGTAAAATTGGGCCTAATGGGCTTCTACGAGTGTCCGCCTATGCATCCTAGAAAAAAAAATACACCCTCACACCACCCTCCTTTCGTCTCCATCGTGTGGCGGCTAAAGAGACCTAGGTCAGGTGACATCGCCGCCACCATGTTCTCCGTCTTGCAGCTCATCTCGCCGTTGTCTTTCCGCGCAAGATTCATTTCGGTACCGTTCCAACTCTACTGCAAATCTTCGATTCCCCTGCGACCCTTGACTGCATATTCTTCAAGCTCGACTCCCTGCAACTCTCCCAGCGATGTAGTCTCACCGCCCTCGGCCTCACCATCATATGATGCAGGGGAGTGATACCGCCACCTCCATCTCCCCTTTCCCTGACTCTGAACCCAACTGAGAAGAAACTCATCTCTTCCCCTCTACAGGGCATCCTCTCTTACCCTCCCGTGGCTCCTCGTCCTCCTCCCATGGCCACCAAATTCGGCAAGGATTTTTTATTCATGTTGTTCTTTGTCACCGGGTCGCTAGCAAGGTCTTAATCCATGATTTGTTCGGCTGGCGCTAGAGGTGGGAATGATGTTTCATCGCGGATTACACAAATAAGTGCCGCTTCTTGACTCAGATTGGTCTGGATTTGTGCAGATGGTGGAGGTGGAGGAGAAGTCTGAGTGAGGGCTCGAGGAGGTGGAGGAAGAGATGGTGGTCATCACCGCTCCTTCGAGCAGGAAAACATGGGCACTCCGGTTCATGCATATCAACCCAATTGCGGGCTCGGTGAGTCACTATTGCCCAAAACCAAGCGGTGGATGGCGCTCACGAGCAAAAGCCGTCACGTCATCATCTTCAGGGCTAAGATCAACGTGCTCCTGCCCTTTGGGATCTTTGCCGTCACGCTCCACTACCTCTCCAGAAACCACAATAATCACACTTATAAATTAATTTTCAGTATTCATCAGAATTGTACAGTATTACTTGCCATTTTATGTTTAATTATTTTTCCTATTTAGTGTTACTTTTGAATCTTTCATAGCACAAGCATCTATATCTTCTTATAAATTATATGTAACGTTTAGTCGCAGGAGCAAGACTATAGTGCCTTCTATATCCTCAATTTTCTATCTCCAAATGGTTCATATTAAGCAGATGTACTCAAACATGTAATTATGTTTCCCAGCAATTGTGCTTTATGCTAACATAATTTGAAATGAATCCCTGTGTTCTAGGAGGACAAATTCGAGCTCCATATTACTTGGTCTGCTGCTTCTTCTGGGTTGTTTTCTGCCTTCCAGTAGATTCTGTGAAGCTCCAATGGCTAACAAAAAGGTTAGTGCTCGTGCACTATTATGCCTCAAGTTAATTATCTTGCGACGCAATTTCTTATTTTATAGTCTGATTGCTCTAGGTGGAACTGACGGCTCTACTGCAGTGTGATTGCTCTAGATGGAACTGACTGCTCTATTGCTAGGTCGCCAGTCCGTTCTTGATTTCGATTATGGACGTGATATTGTGATATTATCCATGAACAGGAAAATGGAGTGAAAACAACTCGAGTTTTCTTTTGTCGTTAAATATCATACAGCTTGCTTTTGTTACTGCCTTTAATCCAATCATATATTTACATAAATTACTATTATTTTAGTGACAAAATAGATGGACGCAGCAACACGCGCCATCATGATCTAGTGTACATTAAGACAGGGCGTTACTGGTAACCCTAGCTACAAAGAGCTTTAAATGATCTTAAAGACTGCAGAGTGAATGCCTGACTGTTGCCATCCTGAGTGACTTTAGGTCTTCTGTACTCCAAGTGGTTTCTTGTTCGGTCGAGTGGAATTGGGATACCCGATTGGAACTGTTGGTGGAGTGGGATGCACTCTGAGGTGATCTCAGTCGGTAGGTGCTGTTGTGCTTTGCATGCCTTTGACTGTAGGGCAGTGTCCTTGGGAAGGGTGTCTAGGTCAGGCCTATAACCTTACCCTTGGTACATGTCATCGTCATTATCCCCCGAATGGATCAGGGTCCGAGTGAGGAAGAGGTTGAAGATGATTCCGACCCGGTTTTTGTGCTTCGAGGCATTTTACCTAGGCAGACGAATTACACTAAGACTTCAACTTCATTTACAGTCGCCTTGATCCATTCAGATTTGGTCGAATGAACTTATGCCGAACTTGTGCTGGAGCGGTATGAAATCTTTGGCGCGATTGGTTGTACTACCGTCCCGGATCTCACGGGATTTGAAATTTGGGGAAGCGCGCGAGGCGAAGGGCACCACGATAAAACGGGACAGATTAGGCAGGGGCGTCTCAATCTTCGTGCCGCCTTTTCCGCCACGTGCCCAGCGCGCGACTCTTGCGGGATTTGACATGATCATATGGGCCCACGAGTCAGCCACTCGGAAGCGGGCCTATATAAGGCGTTGCGGCCGATGTATTCTGCACAGTGCTCGCCATTCCCCTTCTTTCTCCTCTGCTTCTCCACCGCATTCACCTCCACTCTCGATGTTGCTGCCCTGTTCGTGAGCAGCCCGCAACGATGGGGAAGGACAAGACGACGACCCTGGAGTGTGCGAAGAAGGCGACGGTGGCGGCGAAGGACAAGAAGACGAGTCGGGGGCGATCGTCGTCGAGGGCCAGCCAGCCTTCCGGCTGGATCCAGGGGGACTGGATCCGGTCCATGATTTCGAAGGATGATCTGGTGGATCTGGATGAAGAGGGCTTGATTGCCTATAGATCTTGGAGGCAGCCGGGCAATGAGACCGCGCCGCAGCCGCAGGAGGGTGAGTGTGTCCTCCTCGCAACCCACGTTGACCGCAGATTCTCTTTGCCCCCTCATCCATTTTTCCGAGGTTTCCTGAACTTTTTCGGAGCTCAACTTCATCACTTTCCCCCAATACCATCATATATCTTGCTGCATTTGTGTCTATGTGTGAGAATTTCCTGGGTTGCCGACCGCATTGGGGTCTCTGAAAACATATCTTCACTTGCCGTTCTCAGTCTGTGAAAAAGGCTAATCCGAGTGATGAGAGGACGCACGTGATTAAGATGTGCGGAGGTCTAGGAATTCAGATGAGGGGCAGGAGTACTTGTCTGGCTATGAATCTTCAAAGAAGCCAAGGAAGAGAAGCTCGCAGCACTCAAGGTTGCGAACACCAAGAAGCTTGACTTCCAATCCTTCATGGAAACCTTCATCGAAGCAGCCAGTCGCATTGCAGATGGAATCGACTTTTACGAGTTCGTCGAGCCTGCCAGCCATCCTCCTGCGGAGTGAACAAAATTTAAGCTCTGATTAAATTTGCCTCGGAATGCCGAGTGATTTTGTAATTGTTAAACTCTTTCGGGCCTGATGCCCGAGTACTTTTATCTGCGGTTCGGAACTTGCAAGATTTATCTGAACTTGGTACTTCTTAGAACACAATTGCTTTTGCTTTCTCTCCGAATGGAAATTGTCCCTTCACTCGGAACAAACTTTTGTACATGTGATGCAACTCTGAAGAGAAAGTCACAGACGACCTGCACCTTGTCGTCCTTGTGGAACGAGATGGAGCGTACATTGTACTTGTGATGCAGCTCCGAGGAGAGGGTCGCAGACGACTTGCACCTTGTCGTCCTTGCGGATCGAGATGGAGCGTACATTGTACTTGTGACGCAGCTCCGAGGAGAGGGTCGCAGACGACCGGCACCTCGTCATCCTTGCAGATCAAGATGGAGCGTACGTTGTACTTGTGACACAGCTTGAAGCGCGTGGCCAGGTCGAGTGAGAGGATTGCTCTTTACTCGGTAAGTTTTTTTTTAACTTAGGCGAGTATGAGACTGCAGCTAAGCTCCCGAGTGAGAGGGCTGCTCTTCACTCCGTAGGATTTTTTAAACTTAGGCGAGTAAGAGACTGCAGCTAAGCCCCCGAGTGAGAGGATTGCTCTTCACTCGGTAGAATTTTTTAAACTTTGGCGAGTACGAGACTGTAGCTAAGACCCCGAGTGAGAGGATTGCTCTTCACTCGGTAGGATTTTTTAAACTTAGGCGAGTACGAGACTGCCGCTAAGCCCCTGACTGAGAGGCTTTCTCTTCACTCGGTAGGATTTTTTAAACTTAGGCGAGTACGAGACTGCAGCTAAGCCCCCGAGTGAGAGGATTTCTCTTCACTCGGTAGGATTTTTTAAACTTAGGCGAGTATGAGACTGCAGCTAAGCCCCCGAGTGAGTGGATTTCTCATCACTCGATAGGATTTTTTAAACTTAGGGAGTACGGAACTGCAGCTAAGCGTCCGAGTGAGAGGCTTGCTCTTCACTCGGTAGGATTTTTAAAACTTAGGCGAATCAGGTTCGCGGCTAATCCCTCGAGTGAGAGGCTTGCTCTTCACAAGGTAGGATTTTTTAAATTTAGGCGAGTAAGAGACTGCAGCTAAGCCCCCGAGTGAGAGGATTGCTCTTCACTCGGTAGGATTTTATAAGCTTAGGCGAGTACGGAACTGCATCTAAGCCTCTGAGTGAGAGGCTTGCTCTTAACTCGGTAGGATTTTATAAACTTAGGCGAGTCAGGTTCGCGGCTAAGCTCCCGAGTGAGAAGCTTGCTCTTCACTCGGTAGTATTTTTACAACTTAGGCGAGTACGGAGCTGCAGCTAAGCCTCTGAGTGAGAGGCTTGCTCTTCACTCGGTAGGATTTTATAAACTTAGGCGAGTAAGGTTTGCGGCTAAGCCCCCGAGTGAGAAGCTTGCTCTTCACTCGGTAGGATTTTTAAAACTTAGGCGAGTACGAGACTGCAGCTAAGCCCCCGAGTAAGAGGATTGCTCTTCACTCGGTAGGATTTTTGAAACTTTGGCGAGTACGAGACTGCAGCTAAGCCCCCGAGTGAGAGGATTGCTCTTCACTCAGTAGGATATTTCAAACTTAGGCGAGTACGGAAATGCAGCTAAGCCTCCGAGTGAGAGGAGTGCCCTTCACTCGATAGTATTTTCAAAACTTAGGCGAATCAGGTTCGTGGCTAAGCCCCCGAGTGAGAGGCTTGCTCTTCACTCGGTAGGATTTTTTATACTTAGGCGAGTACGAGACTGCAGCTAAGCCCCCGAGTGAGAGGATTGCTCTTCACTCGGTAGGATTTTTTAACCTTAGGCGAATCAGGTTCGCGGCTAAGCCCCCGAGTGAGAGGCTTGCTCTTCACTCGTTAGGATTTTTTAAACTTAGGCAAGTAAGAGACTGCAGCTAAGCCCCTGAGTGATAGGATTGCTCTTCACTAGGTAGGATTTTATAAGCTTAGGCGAGTACGGAACTACATCTAAGCCTCTGAGTGAGAGGCTTGCTCTTAACTCGGTAGGATTTTATAAACTTAGGCGAGTCAGGTTCGCGGCTAAGCTCCCAAGTGAGAAGCTTGCTCTTCACTCGGTAGTATTTTTACAATTTAGGCGAGTAAGAGACTGCAGCTAAGCCCCCGAGTGAGAGGATTGCTCTTCACTCGGTAGGATTTTATAAGCTTAGGCGAGTACGGAACTGCATCTAAGCCTCTGAGTGAGAGGCTTGCTCTTAACTCGGTAGGATTTTATAAACTTAGGCGAGTCAGGTTCGCGGCTAAGCTCCCGAGTGAGAAGCTTGCTCTTCACTCGGTAGTATTTTTACAACTTAGGCGAGTACGGAGCTGCAGCTAAGCCTCTGAGTGAGAGGCTTGCTCTTCACTCGGTAGGATTTTATAAACTTAGGCGAGTAAGGTTTGCGGCTAAGCCCCCGAGTGAGAAGCTTGCTCTTCACTCGGTAGGATTTTTAAAACTTAGGCGAGTACGAGACTGCAGCTAAGCCCCCGAGTAAGAGGATTGCTCTTCACTCGGTAGGATTTTTGAAACTTTGGCGAGTACGAGACTGCAGCTAAGCCCCTGAGTGAGAGGATTGCTCTTCACTCAGTAGGATATTTCAAACTTAGGCGAGTACGGAAATGCAGCTAAGCCTCCGAGTGAGAGGAGTGCCCTTCACTCGATAGTATTTTCAAAACTTAGGCGAATCAGGTTCGTGGCTAAGCCCCCGAGTGAGAGGCTTGCTCTTCACTCGGTAGGATTTTTTATACTTAGGCGAGTACGAGACTGCAGCTAAGCCCCCGAGTGAGAGGATTGCTCTTCACTCGGTAGGATTTTTTAAACTTAGGCGAATCAGGTTCACGGCTAAGCCCCCGAGTGAGAGGCTTGCTCTTCACTCGTTAGGATTTTTTAAACTTAGGCAAGTAAGAGACTGCAGCTAAGCCCCTGAGTGATAGGATTGCTCTTCACTAGGTAGGATTTTATAAGCTTAGGCGAGTACGGAACTACATCTAAGCCTCTGAGTGAGAGGCTTGCTCTTAACTCGGTAGGATTTTATAAACTTAGGCGAGTCAGGTTCGCGGCTAAGCTCCCAAGTGAGAAGCTTGCTCTTCACTCGGTAGTATTTTTACAATTTAGGCGAGTAAGAGACTGCAGCTAAGCCCCCGAGTGAGAGGATTGCTCTTCACTCGGTAGGATTTTATAAGCTTAGGCGAGTACGGAACTGCATCTAAGCCTCTGAGTGAGAGGCTTGCTCTTAACTCGGTAGGATTTTATAAACTTAGGCGAGTCAGGTTCGCGGCTAAGCTCCCGAGTGAGAAGCTTGCTCTTCACTCGGTAGTATTTTTACAACTTAGGCGAGTACGGAGCTGCAGCTAAGCCTCTGAGTGAGAGGCTTGCTCTTCACTCGGTAGGATTTTATAAACTTAGGCGAGTAAGGTTTGCGGCTAAGCCCCCGAGTGAGAAGCTTGCTCTTCACTCGGTAGGATTTTTAAAACTTAGGCGAGTACGAGACTGCAGCTAAGCCCCCGAGTAAGAGGATTGCTCTTCACTCGGTAGGATTTTTGAAACTTTGGCGAGTACGAGACTGCAGCTAAGCCCCTGAGTGAGAGGATTGCTCTTCACTCAGTAGGATATTTCAAACTTAGGCGAGTACGGAAATGCAGCTAAGCCTCCGAGTGAGAGGAGTGCCCTTCACTCGATAGTATTTTCAAAACTTAGGCGAATCAGGTTCGTGGCTAAGCCCCCGAGTGAGAGGCTTGCTCTTCACTCGGTAGGATTTTTTATACTTAGGCGAGTACGAGACTGCAGCTAAGCCCCCGAGTGAGAGGATTGCTCTTCACTCGGTAGGATTTTTTAAACTTAGGCGAATCAGGTTCACGGCTAAGCCCCCGAGTGAGAGGCTTGCTCTTCACTCGTTAGGATTTTTTAAACTTAGGCAAGTAAGAGACTGCAGCTAAGCCCCTGAGTGATAGGATTGCTCTTCACTAGGTAGGATTTTATAAGCTTAGGCGAGTACGGAACTACATCTAAGCCTCCGAGTGAGAGGCTTGCTCTTAACTCGGTAGGATTTTATAAACTTAGGCGAGTCAGGTTCGCGGCTAAGCTCCCAAGTGAGAAGCTTGCTCTTCACTCGGTAGTATTTTTACAACTTAGGCGAGTACGGAGCTGGAGCTAAGCCTCTAGGTGAGAGGCTTGCTCTTCACTCGGTAGGATTTTATAAACTTAGGCGAGTCAGGTTCGCGGCTAAGCCCCCGAGTGAGAAGCTTGCTCTTCACTCGGTAGGATTTTTAAAACTTAGGCGAGTACGAGACTGCAGCTAAGCCCCCGAGTAAGAGGATTGCTCTTCACTCGGTAGGATTTTTGAAACTTAGGCGAGTACGAGACTGCAGCTAAGCCCCCGAGTGAGAGGATTGCTCTTCACTCAGTAGGATTTTTTAAACTTAGGCGACTACGGAAATGCAGCTAAGCCTCCGAGTGAGAGGCTTGCCCTTCACTCAGTAGTATTTTCAAAACTTAGGCGAATCAGGTTCGTGGCTAAGCCCCCGAGTGAGAGGCTTGCTCTTCACTCGGTAGGATTTTTTATACTTAGGCGAGTACGAGACTGCAGCTAAGCCCCCGAGTGAGAGGATTGCTCTTCACTCGGTAGGATTTTTTAAACTTTGGCGAGTACGGAAATGCAGCTAAGCCCCCGAGTGAGAGGCTTGCTCTTCACTCGGTAGGATTTTATAAACTTAGGCGAGTCAGGTTCACGGCTAAGCCCCTGAGTGAGAAGCTTGCTCTTCACTCGATAGGATTTTTAAAACTTAGGCAAATCAGGTTCGCCGCTAAGCCCCCGAGTGAGAGGCTTGCTCTTCAGTCGGTTGTATTTGTAAAACTTAGGCGAATCAGGTTCGCGGCTAAGCCACCCACTGGTTTTCTTTAACACATGCATATGTAAGAACAATCATCTAGAAGACTTTAAAACAGTGTCTTTTATAAACAAACTGAAAAGATACTGCTTATTACATCTCATCAGACCGAATGTTTAAGTATAAAAATGGCGGAGCAGCTCCGCATTCCAAGCGCGTGGCTCGTCTTTCTTGTGTTCCACATTGTAAAGGTGATATGCTCCGTTGTCGAGCACCTTGGTAATGATGAAGGGACCTTCCCAAGCAGGAGCAACCTTATGGGGCCGTTGCTGATCACTCGGAGCACAAGGTCTCCTTCCTGAAATGCTCGACCTCTCATGTTTCTGGCATGGAATCGATAGAGGTCTTGCTGATAAATGGTCGACTGGATCAGGGCCATCTCCCTTTCTTCTTCCAGAAGATCAACAACATCCTGTAGAGCTTGTTAAGCTTCAGCTTCTGAGAAGATTTCTACTCGGGGTGCATTGTGAAGCAAATCACTCGATAGCACAACTTCAGCCCCATTGACCATGAAGAAGGGAGTTTGATCAGTCGACTGATTCGGTGTTGCTCTTAATCCCCAAAGGACTTATGGAAGCTCATCTACCCAAGCACCTGTTGCATGTTTGAGGTGACGCATCAATCGAGGTTTCAACCCTTGGATGATCAAACCATTTGCTCTTTCTGCCTGTCCATTCGACTGCGGGTGGGCGACTGAAGCGTAGTCGACTCGAGTGCCTTGGGAAGCGCAAAATGCTCTGAACTCATCAGAATCAAAGTTGGAGCCATCATCCGTGATAATGCTGTGAGGGACTCCATATGTAAATGTCTGTTCTCTGATGAAACTGATGGCAGTGCCAGAATCAAGATTCTTGATGGGTTTGGCTTCGATCCATTTAGTGAACTTGTTGACTGCTACAAGCAAATGAATGAAACCACTTCTGCCGGTCCTCAGGGGTCCAACCATATCCAATCCCCAAACAGCAAATGGACAGACGAGTGGAATAGTCTTCAGGGCTGATGCAGGCTTTTGGGACATGTTGCAGTAGAACTGACAACCTTCACATTTGTCGACAATTTCTTTCGCCATCTCATTTGCTCGTGGCCAATAGAATCCCGCTCGGTATGCTTTGGCCACAATGGTCCGACAGGATGCATGGTGACCACAGGTCCTTGAGTGGATGTCATTGAGGATCATTCAACCATCTTTTGGTGTGATGCATCGTTGAGCAACTCCAGTAACACTCTCTCTAAAAAGTTGTCCACCTATCATGGTGAAAACTTTGGATCGACGAACAATCTGACAGGCCTCATATTCATCTTCTGGAAGTTCCTTTCTGAGCAGATATGCAATATATGGCACCGTCCAATCGGGGATGAGGACCAAAACCTCCATGATCAGGTCGACCACGGCTGGAATCTCGACTTTAGTCGGATCAGTATAACTTTTTGGTTGCAGGGGCTCTTCTCTGAAATGATCTTCTTGAACTAACAGTGTGTGAAGATGCTATAGGAACACATTGCTGGGATTGGGCTCCCGCTTAGAACCTATCTTCACCAAGTCATCAGCTGCTTGATTCTTCAGTCGGGGTATATGATGGAGCTCTAACCCTTCAAACTTATTTTCTAAATTCCTCACCACATTGCAATAACCAGTCATGGCCGGGCTCCTGACGTCCCACTCTTTCATCACTTGATTAACCACTAAATCTGAGTCATCATAAACCATTAGGCGAGGAACACCGAGTGAAATGGCCATACGCAACCCATACAGAAGTGCTTCATACTCAGCTTCATTGTTGGAGGAATCAAAGTGAATCTGGAGAACATAACTGAGATTGTCACCTCGGGGGGATACCAGTACTACCCTAGCGCCAGAACCGTTCAGCATCTTGGATTCATCAAAGAACATAGTCCAATGCTCTGAGTGAATCTGAGTCGGTTGTTGCTGCTCAACCCACTCGGCAAGGAAATCTGCTATTTCTTGGGACTTGATTGATTTCTTTGCCTCAAACTTGATATCCAATGGAAGGAGTTCAATCGCCCATTTTGCCACTCGACCAGTTGCATCTCTGTTGTTCAGAATTTCTGACAATAGAGCGTTTCTGACGAATGTAATTGAATGATCTGAGAAATAATGTGCAACCTTCTTCGTGGTCAAGTAATTTCCATACACAAGCTTATGATAATGCGGATATCTCTGCTTGGATGGAGTCAAGACTTCAGAAATATAGTACACTGGGCGCTGAACCTTATAGGCTTTACCTTCTTCTTCCCACTCGACCGTGAGTACTGTACGAACAACTTGTCCAGTGGCTGCATTATAAAGCAGTAAAGGCTCTTTGCTGATTGGAGCAGCAAGCACCGGCTGAGTGGAAAGCAGGGCTTTAAGCTCTGCAAACACTGCGTCAGCTTCAGGAGTCCACTCAAACTTATCAGATTTCTTCATCAGTCGGTAAAGAGGCAATGCCTTTTCACCGAGACGAGAGGTGAATCGACTCAAAGTGGCCAAACAACCAGTGAGCTTCTGAACGTCATGCACACGCATAGGGCGCTTCATTTGGAGGATTGCACAACCTTTCTCTGGGTTTGCATCGATCCCTCATTCGGAAATGAGGAAACCGAGTAACTTTCCGCCCGAGACTCCGAACGTGCACTTTGACGGATTAAGCTTGATGTCATATCTCCTCAGATTGGCAAAGGTTTCAGCGAGGCCAGTCAGCAGGTCGGAAGCTTTACGCGACTTAACCACGATGTCATCCATATATGCTCCCACATTCCGACTGATTTGAGTGAGCAGGCACTTCTGAATCATCCTCATAAATGTGGCACCAACATTCTTGAGACCAAAGGGCATGGTAACATAGCAAAACCACCCGAATGGGGTGATAAAAGCTTTTTTTATTTCATCGGGTCCACATAGTCAGATCTGATGATACCCGGAATATGCATCCAGAAAAGACAAACGCTCACACCCCGCAGTTGAGTCGACAATCCGGTCGATGCGAGGGAGAGGAAAATGATCTTTCGGGGAGGCCCGATTGATATGCTTGAAATCAATGCACATAAGAAGTGAATCGTCCTTCTTAGGGACCATGACAACATTGGTGAGCCACCCGGAGTGGTAAATTTCACGGATGAACTCAGCTGCCATAAGCCGAGCCACCTCCTTGCCAATTGCCTTTCTCTTCTCCACGGTGGACCAACGGAGATGCTCTTTAACGGGTTTTGCCTTCGGGTCGACTCGCAAACGGTGCTCAGCCAGTCCCCTGCGTACACCGGGCATGTCAGAAGGTTTCCATGCAAAGATGTCCCAGTTCTCACAGAGGAATGGGATGAGCGCTTCTTCCTATTTGCTATCGAGCGTTGATGAGATATGATTCAGAGCGGCATTGGGATCGGTCGGGTGAATGTGAACCGGCTTCGTTTCACCGGACGACTGAAATGCAGATTCTGAAGGAGGCTTCTTGGCGCGTAACAAATCACTCGGATCTGCATTCTTCTGGTACTCTTGCATTTCTACTGCAGCGATCTAATCAGTAGCAATCTTCGAGCCCTTCTGGAGGCACTCTTCTGCTCTCTGCCGATTACCATTAATTGTGATCACGCCTCTGGGCCTGGCATCTTCAGCTTAAGGTACATGTAACACGGTCGAGCCATGAAACGAGCATACCAGGCCTGCCCAGAACATCATGATAGGCACTTTGAAAATCCACAACTTCAAATGTCAACTTTTCCTTACGGTAATTCTTTGAATCACCAAAAACCACGTCAAGAGTGATCTGGCCGAGTGAATCAGCTTTCTTTCCAGGGATAACTTCGTGGAACCTCATGTTGCTTTCACTAAGCTTGGACATCAGAATGCCCATTCCCTTCAGGGTGCCATCGTATAGAATATTCAAACCACTACTGCCATCCATCAATACTTTGGTCAGTCAAGTGCCTCCAACAACTGGCTCGACTACCAATGCTTGCTGCCCTGGAGTGGCAACGCCTGCTGGGTGATCGGACTGGTCGAATGTGATTGCAGTTTGTGACCACTTCAAATATGTTATTGTTGCTCGAGCAACCATGTTCACTTCTCTGTTTGTGACTTTCAGTCGACTTTTGCTCTCCATGTCAGCAAAAATCACTAAGGTAGATTTGACGTTGGGGAAACTATCATCCTCTTCTTTGTCTTCATCCTTATTAGATTCCTTCTCTTTCTCACTGGATTGCTTCTCTCGGAACTGCTGGATAAGGAGTCGACATTATCGAGTGGTATGCTTGGGATAAATCAGGTTTCCTTCTTCATCCTTCTTGGTGTGAATATGACACGACAAATCTAGTACATTATTTCCTGCTTGATCTTTTACCTTCTTGGGGGTCCAGGGCCCCTTAGGTTTTTCCCTTAAATTTTCCATGGAGCACAGCTACAGTATCACCAGGTCCTGCGGGTTCAGCTTTGCATTTCTTCTTCTGACTGGAATTCCCTCCCCCGGTGTCCTGGCCGACTAGTTTGCTCTTGCCACTGCGGAGTCAGTCTTCTTCTTTGCCATTAGCGTACCGAGTGGCTATTTCCATCATTCGGGTCAGGGTCATATCTCCTTTCTGACCAAATTTCAGATTAAGCTCTCTATACCGAACACCCTCCTTGAAGGTGCAAACTGCTTGATGCCGAGACACATTCTCCACTGTGTGATGCAAAGTGGTCCACCTATGGATATAATCCCTCAAAGTTTCATTCGGTTTTTATACGCAATTCTGAAGTTCTGCCAACCCTGCAGGTCGTTTGCATGTGCCCTCAAATGTCCTAACCAACACTCGGGCCAACTCTTCCCAACTGAATATACTGCCTGGAGTCAACTGATTCAACCACGCTCTGGCCGAACCCTCCAAAATAAGAGGAAGATGCTTCATTGCCACTTCAGCATTACCACCACCGATCTGTATAGCCACTCGGTAATCCTCCAACCACGTGTCAGGCTTTGATTCTCCGGTAAACTTGCTCACTCCTGTTGCCAACCTGAAGTTGGGGGGAATCTCTTCTTTGGGCAACCTGAAGATAGAGCTCATCTCTTCTTTGCTTGCAACTTCAGCCAACGTGTCTGGAATTATTTGGGCATCTCATGGAGTGTTCACCCTAACCAGAATACTTTTGAAATGGCTTGCGCGGCCAGGAAGGAATTTGGTCAGCCTTTTTTCACTGAGGTAGTCTTTACGGCTACTTGGAATATTTGGACCCAAAGGAATGGAAGGATCTTCAAAAATGAGTTGCCCACTTTCAGATCTTGGAGGAGGAATTTTATTCATGATATTTCTCTTTTAGCTCATAGAATCAAGTGTAAATATAGAGATAGACTAACCTCTTGGATAGCTTCCCTTCCTAATCTCTCTCTGTAAGTAGCCTTTCTTTGCTCTTTGTAATTTTGTACAGCGTACCTATTGTTTTTAATAAAGGGCTGTGAGGCTGTTGCCTTGCACTATATAGTCAAAAAAAACCTGAAGTTGGGGGGAATGTCAGGAGCTCTGATGGCTCTACTGAAACACTCTGGACCGAAAACATGAACTCTACTGCCAGTCGGACGATCTCTGACACGTCCTTCTCTGTGTGCTCTGTTCCTATCGACCATAGCTTGTACGAGGATCGACCTCGCATCAAAAGCTGACTCTCTTGGGTCGACCGGTACCCTCCGCTCACCGCTGTGCGGGCGCCTATTATCATATTGCCGGGGCACATATGATCCAATCCTCGGAGGAGGCGTAGGTAATCTACAGCGGTCATCACAGGCGAGTCGGTGGTCATACTGCTCGTGGTTCCGACCCACGTACTGCACTTGGTGATGCCCATGTCCCTCACGTTGCAGGGGCGATCTTGGGCTGTGAGCCAATTGAATTGTGTCAGCCATCACAGATCTGCTGTGTATCCTATTGGGAGACTAAGAAACATCTGAGTTTTGCTCTCCTCCTGCCCGAAGCAGCGCCTTGATCTGCATCAAACCTCTTCCAGCTTCTGACTAAGACGACTGGATCGACTCTGCTATACGGGCTGCAGCTGCAAGATTCAGAATCGGAGTGCGATATACCTGAGGGTCGGACGGAAATAACTATCGTCATCGCCGACTGGATTCTGGGATCTGCTGACGGGTGCGCTCGTCGAGTTCATGTTGAAGGTTCTCCAGTCGAGTGTGCTCAGCCAAAGTGGCCAGGCGCACCGCCTCCAAGGCCCAAGCCTCAGAGGTCTCTCCGACGATGGGCATGTGGAGTGCCTCCATGTTACGGCGGTGAGGTTCCTCCCTCTGCTGTGAAGTGAGGGCTTCAGGATAATATTCTTCATGAACACGTGATGGATCGCCGCTGCCATCGCCGTCGTTGCCGCGACGAAAACCATGCGGGTTGTGTGGTGTGTTGATCAACAAGACTTCTGTCGCAGGCTAACTGCTGTCACACTCGGACAAGGTCTCGATGGAGCCACTCCACAGATCGAATAGCCCGTAAAGAGATTCGTCGGGCTCGATTGCCGTGACTTGAGGGGTGGCCGACGGGAGGGACACCGCATGCTTCACCCACCGCTAGAGTCGCGATCGACCGGATTGCTTGCGACGATGAACAGCAGGGAGCGAAGATGCCACGGGAGCCGACCAATACTGGGTCGACGGCTGCCGCAAAAGGACGTCACGGACGCACGCGTGAAAGTGTGTAGCCCCGCGGACGAGGAGCGTCTCGACGTTGAGGGTGGCCTCCTGGAGCCAAGCGGAGTCGTCGGCGAAGAAAACGAGCGCGCCGAGACGGATCTCGCGGCCCTCAACCAATCCGCCGCCGGAAACAATGATGATGTGAATCGGAAAAATCGCAACCTCACCGAAAAGTCGCTAAGACACCTGCCCCATGGTGGGCGCCAACTGTCTTGGGAGTAAGTTTGACAATAGAATAAGGGGTATTTATGGAGAGGCAAGGTCCTAGCTGCGATGAGGTTGTGCACGCAAGGTTTACAAGTTCAGGCCCTTCGTGGAGGAAGTAACAGCCCTACGTCTTGGTGCCCGGAGGCTTGGTTGATAGGATTATGCGTGAAGTTACAGGGGGTGCGAACCCTTGTCCCCGAGGAGGGGATGGTTTATATAGAGTGCGCCAGGACCCCGACCATCCCCCATTACATAGGGTTCAATGTAAATTAAGACAAGGCGTTACTGGTAACGCTAGCTATAAAGAGATTTAAATGATCTTAAAGACTGCAGAGTGAACGCTTGACCGTTGCCATCCTGAGTGACTTTAGGTCTTCTGTACTCCGAGTGGTTTCTTGTTCGGTCGAGTGGAATTGGGATACCCGAGTGGAACTGTTGGTGGGGTCGGATGCACTCTGAGGTGATCTCAGTCGGTAGGTGCTGTTGTGCTTTGCATGCCTTTGAATGTAGGGCAGTGTCCTTGGGAAGGGTGTCTAGGTCAGGCCTATTACACTACCCTAGGTACATGTCATTGTCATTAGCCCCCAAATGGATCAGGGTCCGAGTGAGGAAGAGGTTGAAGATGATTCCGACCCGGTTTTTGTGCTTCGAGGCATTTTACATAGGCAGACGAATTACACTGAGACTTCAACTTCATTTAAAGTCACCTTAATCCATTCAGATTTGGTCGAATAAACTTATGCCGAACTTGTGCTGGAGCGGTATGAAATCTTTGGCGCGATTGGTTGTACTGTCGTCCCCAGATCTCACGGGATTCAAAATTTGGGGAAGCGCGTGAGGCGGAGGGCACCGCGGTAAAATGAGACAGTTTAGGAAGGGGCGCCTCGATCTCTGTGCCACCTTTTCTGCCACGTGCCCTGCGCGCAAATGTTGCGGGATTTGACATGATCATATGGGCCCACGAGTCAGCCACTCGGAACCGGGCCTATATAGGGCTGCAGCCGATGTATTCTGCACAGTGGTCGCCATTCCCCTTCTTCCTCCTCTACTTTTCCACCGCATTCGTCTCAACTCTCAACGTTGCTGCCTCGTTCGTGCGCAGCCCGCAATGATGGGTAAGAACAAGACGGCGGCCCTGGAGCGCGCGAAGAAGGCGACGACGGCGGCCCTGGAGCGTGCAAAGAAGGCAACGGCGGCGAGGGGGGGGGGGATCGTCGTCGAGGGCCAGCCAACCGCCCAGCTGGATCCAGGGCGACTGGATCCGGTCCATGATTTCGAAGGATGATCTGGTGGATCTAGCTAAAGGGGGCTTGATTGCCCATAGATCTTGGAGGCAGCCGGGCAACGAGACCGCGCCGCAGCCGCAGGAGGGTGAGTGCGTCCTCCTCACAACCCACGTTGACCGCAGTTTCTGTTTTCCCCCTCATCCGTTTTTCCGAGGTTTCCAGAACTTTTTCGAAGCTCAACTTCATCACTTTTCCCCCAACACCATCATATATCTCGCTGCATTTGTGTCTATGTGTGAAAGTTTCCTGGGTTTCCAATCGCATTGGGGTCTCTTCAAACACATCTTCACTTGCCGTTCTTAGTCTGTGAAAAAGGCTAATCCGAGTTATGAGAGGATGCACGTGATTCAGATGTGCTGAGGTCTAGGGATTCGGATGAGGGGCATGAGTACTTTTCCGTCTATGACTCTTCCCGATTCGGTTAGAAGGTGGAAGTTGACCTGGATTTACTATAAGGACCAACCGACTCCTGGGCAGTCGACTGGTCTTCCTCCCTTCCCCATGGATTTGGTCCAGCATCCCTCCTCGATGAAAGTGACTTCAGTAGAGAAAATAGAGGTGAACATGTTGGTTGAACGAGTAGTCGAATTAGTTCGTGACGGTGTGACCAACATGGATTTGTTGGAGGTGTTTCTCAATCGACGCATCTAGCCATTCTAGGCTCGCGATCATCCTATGTGGATGTACTCGGGCATTGAGGACACCACTCAGATTCACCCAGAGGAAGTCACTGAGGAGACGGTGGAGCAGTGGTTGCAGGGCATCACTGGAAACAAAGACAACCCCAGGGGGTCCAGGAGAATCCAACCATTCGACTCCTCCAATGAACCAGACAAGGTTTGACTCTCACTACCGAGTGCCTTTTGTTCTGTTGGTAGGATCTTCTCCTGCATGTCTTTGAACTGTTAAGAAGGAGATCAATATGCATGTGTATTAGTTGTGTGAGTAGATATCGATAATAATGTAAAAATTGTGAATAGTGTTCTGGCAAACGTTGTTGGAGAACGTAGCAGAAATTCAAAATTTTCTACGCATCACCAAGATCAATCTATGGAGTCATCTAGCAACGAGGGAGGAGTGGATCTACATATCCTTGTAGATCGCGCGCGGAAGCGTTCAAGAGAACAGGGTTGATGGAGTCGTACTCGTCCTGATCCAAATCACCGATGATCCTAGCGCCGAATGGACGACACCTCCGCGTTCAACACACGTACGGAGCAGCGACGTCTCTTCCTTCTTGATCCAGCAAGGGGGAAGGAGAGGTTGATGGAGATCCAGCAGCACAACGGCGTGGTGGTGGAAGTAGCGGGATTCCAACAGGGCTTCGCCAAGCGCTGCGAGAGGAGGGAGATGTGTCATGGGAGGGAGAGGGAGGCGCCAGGGCTCAGGTTTTGCTGTCCTCCCTTTCCCCCACTATATATAGGGGCAAGGGAGAGGGGGGGCGCAGCCTTGGCCCTTCCTCCAAGGAAGGGTGCGGCCAGGGAGGAGTCCCTCCTCCCCAAGGCACCTCAGAGGTGCCTTCCCCCTTTAGGACTCTTCCTTTCCTTATCTCTTGGTGCATGGGCCTCTTGGGGCTGGTGCCCTTGGGCCATACAGGCCAAGGCGCAGACCCCTACAGCCCATGTGGCCCCCCGGGGCAGGTGGCCCCACCCGGTGGACCCCCGGGACCCTTCCGGTGGTCCCGGTACAATACCGGCGACCCCGAAACTTGTCCCGATGGCCGAAATAGCACTTCGTATATATAATTCTTTACCTCTGGACCATTCCGGAACTCCTCGTGACATTCGGGATCTCATCTGGGACTCCGAACAACTTTCGGGTCACCGCATACTAATATCTCTATAACCCTAGCGTCACCGAACCTTAAGTGTGTAGACCCTACGGGTTCGGGAGACATGCAGACATGACCGAGATGACTCTCCGGTCAATAACCAACAGCAGGATCTGGATACCCATGTTGGCTCCCACATGTTCCACGATGATCTCATCGGATGAACCACGATGCCAAGGACTTAATCAATCTCGTATACAATTCCCTTTGTCTATCGGTACGACACTTGCCCGAGATTCGATCGTCGGTATCCCGATACCTTGTTCAATCTCGTTACCGGCAAGTCTCTTTACTCGTTTTGTAACACATCATCCCGTTATCAACTCCTTGATCACATTGTGCACATTATGATGATGTCCTACCGAGTGGGCCCAGAGATACCTCTCCGTTTACACGGAGTGACAAATCCCAGTCTCGATTCGTGCCAACCCAACAGACACTTTCGGAGATACCTGTAGTGTACCTTTATAGCCACCCAGTTACTTGTGACGTTTGGCACACCCAAAGCACTCCTACGGTATCCGGGAGTTGCACAATCTCATGGTATAAGGAAATGATACTTGACATTAGAAAAGCTTTAGCATACGAACTACATGATCTTGTGCTAGGCTTAGGATTGGGTCTTTGTGCATCACATCATTCTCCTAATGATGTGATCCCGTTATCAATGACATCCAATGTCCATGGTCAGGAAACCGTAACCATCTATTGATCAACGAGCTAGTCAACTAGAGGCTTACTAGGGACATGGTGTTGTCTATGTATCCACACAAGTATCTGAGTTTCCTATCAATACAATTCTAGCATGGATAATAAATGATTATCATGAACAAGGAAATATAATAATAACTAATTTATTATTGCCTCTAGGGCATATTTCCAACAAACGTACCCATTGCTGTCTATCAGATTTGCTCCTTTTGGACGCCATCATGCGAATGTTCTCGCAAACATAGTATGCACACACTTCAGCCCTGGCGCCTACTTCAGGGCCTTTACGAGAATATAATTTAATCATATAAGAATTAATTAAGCATGATAATTAATTAATGGTATTGAAACAAGAATTAAAGAGATGGTATCTAGCTAGTACTACTTAATTACTTACCTTGGGTCGAAACCAAAACAGCTTTTGTCGCCATTTGCCCGGAGTCACCTTGATGAACTTTGCCCAAGCCCTGCCCGTCGGCAAAGAAAATTAATAAAGGGGTTATTAAATAGTTGATATCAGGAAATGACGAACTAAATACGCCGAGATATAGTTAATAATGATTGAAATTACCTGCCGACTGTCCCTTTCAAGATGGTGAAGTCACTTTCTTTTTTAAGTAGTGAGTCCAGTACTTCAACTGTTCCTTCTTCAACTTTAATGATTAACAAGATCCAGTAGTAAATGCATGCGCACACGTTTGCATGTCTTAATTAAGCGGGCATGTGCATAACACTAATCAACTACCCTAAACCCTATACATTTAATTATTAACATCTAGCTAGCTAGTAAGCAAAAACAGAATTTGTAGTACAAGACAGTGTGACTCACAAGAAGTTGTAAGGAAGTAGTATATCTTCATTGGTATTGAGGCGCTTCAAGAACTCTAGCATTTTATTCTCTACATCTTCTTTATACCATTCCAACTTCCATGTGTGTTCATTAATGGTATTTGGGTCAATGAACCCAATGCCATAGCGTCCAGCTTTTTTCATTTCATACATCTTCATCCTGCATAATACCACAAAAAAGAATATAGTGAGGATAATTACAGGTAATGATCGATCAATGAGCACTAAAGCTAGCTTGAGACTTCAATTACAGAAAGAAATCACTTACAGACAATAGCAACTGACGAGAGATTTGTCGAGTGCTTCTTGATTGAATAACTGAAATAGTTCTGAATAGTCAACGGATAGAGCTATCTTATGGAAGTAATGCTCTTCCTTGACATTCACCATGAGGGACTCTCGGTTGGAACTCTTGGTAATTTTCATGTACCAATCATGCAATTCATACATTCTCGTGGCTTGACCAAAGGTTCGCCGCAGACATATTTCCGTTTTATGTCTTCCTCTCTATGCGGAGACATGGGCTCAATCTCGAGGAGTTGTCCAACAGTGATACCGAGCTCTTTAGCATGCTCGTCGGTTATTACCAACTGACCGACACCGGTACTCTCATGTGTTGGTACAACAAGCGGGGGGATCGATTGCGCCGCCTGTTCTCCCAGCTAGGGAATGGTTTTCCGGCATTTTTTGCCAGCTGCTTGGCTCGAGCTCGAGCTCGACTCCTTCTGTAGTGGTGCTCGATGAGCCTTCCTGATTTGGCGCTCATAGTCTGAGTCAACAGGCATGGGAGCTTGTGGTTCAACCATACGAATAAAGTGGTCAACGACTTTATCGGGCACTTTGTCCTTTCGCGGTGGTGGCGGTTTTGGTCCAAAATGGGCGTCCAATTGGGCCCTCACTTCCGCTTCGTTTTCCACTTTGGTCATGTCGTAAGGCCTCTTCGGAAGAGGCATGCGGCTTGGACCATATTGAAATCGCTTGCCTCCTCCTATACCTCCTGTACTACCTCGACTTGTACCGCTACGTACCATAGCTGCGGCGGCTCTCTTCGGCGATTGCTGAGGCAGCGGAGACGGCTGACGTGGCTGAGTTGGAGCAGGAGGAGTGGCCTGACGCGGTATCGTACTTGGAGGAGGAGTGGCCTGACGGTGCGTTGGTGGACTTGAAGCGGGAGGACTGGCCTGACGCTGTGCCAGACTTGAAGCAGGAGGAGTGGCCTGACATTGTGCCAGACTTGGAGGAGGAGGAGTGGCCTGATGCATTGGTGGACTTGGAGGAGGAGTGGCCTGACGCGTTGTCTGAGTTGAAGTAGGAGGAGTGGCCTGACGTGGTGGCGGACTTTGAGGAGGAGTCGGCTGACACGGTGTCAGTGGCCTTCGAAAGATGATGCAATCCTTTCCCCATAGGATGATACGATGTATGGCCTCTCCCAGTGTGTGCTCCTCGTCACCTCCAGGAATGTCAAGCTCTAGCCCCGAATATTGGTCCACCACCTCATCAACCACGACACGAGCATAGCTGGCTGGAATCGGGTTGCAATAGAAGGTTCCTTCCGGGGGATTTGTACAAGAGATGGCGTCCGCCACCTTCGTGGATATGTTCTTCATTTGGAAGTGTAGCTCACAGTTAGTGTTCTCCATGATGTCATCCACAGGGTATCTATCCAGCAGTGCGTCGCCCGGGGCGAAACCCACGTTGCTTCTCAGCATGGATGGGATGGTGCTATCCGATGCTGGATCATCCGCTAGCTGCTGACGTTGCTGAGACCCCCTTTCTTGGCTAAGTGAGTCGATCTGCTGCTGCTACCGCTGGAATTGGAGTGCCAACTCCACGTGGCTTGCTTCTAGGCCTTGAAGGCGTTCTGCTTCCTACTTCCTCTACTCCCCCTCTACCTTACTCTTCTTCTCTCCTCCATCTTCCTTCTCGCACGGCTTCTGTAGTCGGCATTCCAGTCCGAAAAGCCCTCATACCACGGAACAACGCCCTTGCCTCGTGTTCTTCCCGGGTGTTCAGGATTTCCCATGGCACACGTAAGCTCGTCATTCTCTCGGTTGGGCATGAACACCCCCGTTCGAGCCTCTTCTATTGCAACAAGTAACTTATCTTCGGCTCCTTCAAGACATGCCTTCATCGAAACCTGGCCTGTCTTCGGGTCCAACGCCCCCCATGCGCATAGAACCAAGTTCTGCACCTGGGGGCCAGCTCTTAGTAACTGGAGTGACCTCTGCATCCAGCATCTCTTGCTCAGAGTTATCCCACTTAGGCATTGCCACCACGTAGCCACCTGGCCCCAGCCTATGGAACTTCTCCTTTTTTGCGGCATTGGCCTTGTTTTTTGTCGACCGTTCCTTAGATAATTCTGATTCCTCGAATTTCATGAAAGCAGGCCAGTGTTCTCTTTGCTTCTCCAGTGTTCCCTTTAATTCTGGAGTCTTCTTTCCTCCTTTGACATAGTTGGCCCATATAGTTTTCTTGGGGTTGTTGAATGCAATTGCCATCTTCCTAAGAGCAGCATCCTTGACTATATGCACATCTACATCTGTGAAATGATCTGGTAGGGTGAAATGTTCCATGAGAGATTCCCAAAGCTTTGATTTAGCTCTGTCGTCGACAAAAGTAAGATCTGGACGTTTCTTTGCTGGCTCTTTCCATTATTGAATGGAGATCGGGAGTTGGTCCCTCACAAGAACTCCGCACTGACGAACGAACTTGTTCGCAATGTTCTTAGGCGCGCTTGGTTCGCCATTAGTTTTGATGACATCGATGTTGTTCTTTATGCCCTCCTTCAACTTTTTGGCCTGGCCTCGCATTGTCCTGCTGCCTGTAGAAGATTTGCTCAATCCAGAGGGCTGAAAGAAGAAATATTGATTCGTTAATATATCTTCAAATCATTTAAAACATGTGATGATCACCAGATGCCTGCTTATATAAATATACCTCGCCGGTCTCTGTTATTTCAAGATCAACATTTTCTTCATCATCATAATCATAGTTCGTGACTTCATCAATTCGGTTGTCGCGATCGAATATCATATCATCACCCTCCCCGGTATTGTTCAGATATTGGGAGCCGTCATCTGTTTCATTCTGATCATCTGGCCCGCGAGGGGAGCGTATGAGCTCGAACATGGCCTCTTCTCCCTCTCTGCCGGTGTTGTTCGCCATAGCTTTTAATTAATTAATCCATAAGAAATATAAAACAATTTAGTATTCAATTTACAATGCATGCATGCAATCAATAAGGAAAAACTGAATCATAGTACATGATATGCATCATCGAATATAATCTCGAATACATCTTCTCAAATAATATATATAATCTCGAATACATCGTCTCGAATAAGCTAGCTAATAAAGACCGAATACTACAGAATAATCTAGGCCACTCGCGGTTCCTGAGGCACAGGCAGTGGACACCCAAAGAGAAGGAACCGTCACAAGATCACAGCTCCGGTCATCTCCCCAAATAACCTGCCAGGTATTGGAGAACCTGACGTCCATAGCAGCCATGTAGCGACAGACGTGCTTGTCCTCCTCCCTGACACGGTGACGTACCACCTCTAGCAGGGCCGGCTCCCTCCGCACTGAAAGTGGCCCACGCGAACGCCACAAAAGGAGCTCAGGGTCGACGACGGGACCCAGGGCCGGGTTCCTCACCAAGAGGCGAGCCCCTGAAGGTAGCACCTCCTAGTGCCAGCCCGGCAGAGCCCAGTCCCGGACATGAGTCCTCTAAAGAAGGGCATCGTTACGAACGGGTCGATGGCGAGGATGCGGGCCGGGCATCGTCCAGACAAATACTATATGCCACAAAAGTAACATTTTTAAATGATTGGATTGTGATTTCTTATATACAAATTTTAAAAATGATATCGTTGCATATGTCAAAGTTCTATATGCAAATTCTAAATTTCTATAACTAAAATTATAAGAAACTTAAAAAAACATCGATCATTCTCTAACAATTTGATATTAATCTAATTCATCTAGCTAAAACCAACATTTCTAAAATTTCTAACATTTCTATATAATTAACATTTCTATAACATTTCTATAACTAAAAACAGAAAAATTTCTAACATTTCTATAAATATTTGTATAACTAAAAACATAAAAAATACTGACAATTTTATAACTAATTAACAATGTGTGTGTGTGTGTCCATGGTGGGGCAGGAGCTCACCGGCGAGGCGAGGCGATGGGGGCGGCGACGGGGACGGCGACGGGCGGCGACGACGGGGTTGGCGATGGGCGGTGACGGGTCGGGGCGGCGACGGGCGGCATTGATGGGGATGGAGACGGGCGGCGACGGGGACGACACGGCTACAGGCGACGATGGGGATGGCGACGGGGACGGGGGCAACGATGGGCGTGGCAGCGACGGGGCAGAGGAGAAGAAGAAGCGGAAAACTAACGAATTTTCGTAAGTGTTGTTTATATAGGAGGGGCCTTTAGTACCGGTTGGAGCCACCAACCGGTACTAAAGGTCAAATTTGGCTAGGCCAAGTGACGGGAAGCGCACCCCTTTAGTACCGGGTGGTGGCTCCAATCAGTACTAAAGACCCTCCCTTTCGTACCGGTTGGAGCCACGACTTGGTACTAATGGGGAGCGCTGGCGCAGGTGCTGTGCGGGCAAGTTTAGGCCCACCTCGCTAGCCGATGGGCGCCCGCACCTGCTTATAAGCCCCGCCGCGGTAGCTGTCTCAAGCTCCTCTCTATTGCAGGTCTTTTGGGCCTACCTCTGCTTGCATGCCCTGTTGGGCCTACTAGGTTAGCGGGCCTGCATCCTGGCCCAACTACAGGATGGGTTTCTAGTCGTATGCAGGCCGCTGTGGCCCAGTAGGCGGGCTTTTTTATTTAGTTTTTTTTCTTTTCTGCTTTATTTATTTTCTTTTATTTATTTGTGAGTTGTTTTTTGATGTATTTAGAGTTTCTTTGTGAATATTTTTGCTTTAGGTGCAAAAAATTACAAACTTTCTGTTAGTGCTAGTAATTTTCAAATTTGAATTATTTGAAATTTGTCTGAATCACTAGTTTGTGAATAATTTAACTTTAAAAATATATTTTTCAGTGATGATTTTTTTGTTTAATATTAGTGTATTTTATCATTATATTCAATTTGGTAATACTTAGGTTATTTAAAAAAAATATGCCTTGTAATGGATGAGTTTTCGTCCAAAACCCTGATCCATCGAAAGAGATTGTCTATTTTGTACATGAAGTGCATACCGTTTTTGCTGTAACCCTCTCAACTTTTTTGCACATGCTATGTGGGTGAAATGATGATACCATGTCAATTTTCAACCTTTTCAGAGTTCATTTGAAGTGTTTTTCAATTTCAGGGTCATTTAGCAAAAAAATCAGTAAATGCATGAAAGAATTCGTTTGCACATAAAATTTCTTTGCATTTCAGATGCCAAAACACATAAGTACCCTAACTATTACAAAGATTCCCTCTAGTTTGTTCGAAGAGGCACTTTCCAGATATACAAGTCTGGAAACTCACTAGAGAATAAAGTGATGATAGTGAAGCCGATCACATCCCAGAGTGGGATCTTTGGGCGTGAAACTTTTTCTTCACGTGTGTCCCTTTGCGCTGTAACCATGGACAATATTCATCATTTAACTGGATGCTCGGGTCAATATTCACTGTGAAGGGAGCAATTTCATCAAACTTTTCGTAATCTTTTGAGATGTCTGTTTTGTCATCCACTCCCACGATGTTTCTTTTCCCTGAAAGAACTATGTGGCGCTTTGGCTCATCGTATGATGCATTCGCTTCCTTATGTTTTCTTTTTCTCGGCTTGGTAGACATGTCCTTCACATAGAAAACCTACGCCACATCATTGGTTAGGACGAATGGTTCGTCTGCTTACGCTAGATTGTTGAGATCCACTGTTGTCATTCCGTACTGCGGGTCTTCTGTTACCCCGCCTCGTGTCATATTGACCCATTTGCACTGAAACAAAGGGACCTTCAAACCACATCCATAGTCAAGTTCCCATATGTCCTCTATGTAACCATAATATGTTTCCTTTCCCGTCTTGGTTGGTGCGTCAAAGCGGACACCACTGTTTTGGTTGGTGCTCTTCTTATCTTGGGCGATCGTGTAAAATGTATTCCCATTTATCTCGTACACTTTGAAAGTCATTATATTCGAAGATGGTAACTGGGACAGCAAGTACATGTCATCTTCAATAGCGGCGTCATGCATGGCATGTGTCTGCAACCAGCCGGCGAAAGTCCCCATTTATTCACGTGTAATCCAGTCGTCAGACTGCTCCGGGTGTTTGGAGCGTAGAAAATTCTTGTGTTCCTCCATATACGGAGCCACCAAGGCGGAATTCTGTAGAAATGTGTAGTGTGCTTGAGTGAGAGAATGCCCATCCATACATATTATTTGATCCTGTCCTAGCGTGCCTTTTCCATCTAGTCTGCCCTTATGCCGTGATACAGGAACACCAATCGGCTTAAGGTCAGGAATAAAGTCAATACAAAACTCAATGACCTCCTCATTTTCATGGCCCTTCGAGATGCTTCCTTCTGGCCTAGCACGGTTATGAACATATTTCTTTAAGACTCCCATGAACCTCTCAAAGGGGAACATATTGTGTAGAAATATAGGACCCAAAACATTAATCTCTTCACATAGGTGAACTAGGACGTGCGTCATGATGTTGAAGAAGGATGGTGGGAACACCAACTCGGAACTGACAAGACATTGCACCAAATCATTCTCTAACCTTGGTATGACTTGGATCGATTACCTTGTGAGACATTGCATTGTAGTCATGAGACTTTAGGTTCTGGAACTTTTTCTCTGCCATATTTATTATTCCCTTTATATTCAATGAGAAGCCAGACGGTACCTTCATACTGAGCAGGCATTCAAAGAAGATTTCCTTCTCTTCTTTGGTAAGAGCTTAGCTGGCATGACCCTGATGTGTGCCGTCTTTTCCGTGCATACGTTGCTGGTCCTCCCGATCCTCTGGTGTTTCTTTTGTCTTCCCATACACGCCCAAGAAGCCAAGCAGGGCCACACAAAGATTCTTTGTCACGTGCATCACGTCGATTGCGGAGCGGACCTCTAGGTCTTTCCGATATGGCAGGTCCCAAAATATAGATTTCTTCTTCCACATGGGTGCGCGTCCGTCAGCGTCATTCGCAACAGGTTGACCGCCAGGACCCTTTCCAAAGATTACCTTCAAATCCTTCATCATATCATGTACATCAGCACCAGTACGGTGGCGAGGCTTCGTCCGGTGATCCGCCTCACCTATGAAATGCTTGCCTTTCTTTCTTGCGGGATGCCTACTCGGAAGAAATCGACGATGTCCCAAGTACACATTCTTCCTACAATTATCCAAATATATACTGTCGGTATCATCCAAAAAGTGCGTGCATGCACGGTATCCCTTGTTTGCCTGTCCTGAAATGTTACTGAGAGCAGGCCAATCATTGATGGTCACGAACAGCAATGCATTTAGGTCAAATTCTTCCTGTTTGTGCTCATCCCACGCACGTACACCTTTTCCATTCCACAGCTGTAAGAGTTCTTCAACTAATGTCCTTAGGTACACATCAATGTCGTTGCCGGGTTGCTTAGGGCCTTGGATGAGCACTGGCATCATAATGAACTTCCGCTTCATACACAACCTAGGAGGAAGGTTATACAAACATAGAGTCACAGGCCAGATGCTATGGTTACTGCTCTGCTCCCCAAAAGGATTAATGCCATCTGCGCTTAGACCAAACCATACGTTTCTTGCGTCACCTGCAAACTCCTCCCTGTACTTTCTCTCAATTTTTCTCCACTGCAACCCGTCAGCGGGTACTCTCAACTTTCCATCTTTCTTACGGTCTTAACTGTGCCATCACATAGCCTTGGCATGCTCTTTTTTTTGGAACAAACATTTCAACCGTGGTATTATAGGAGCATACCACATCACCTTGGCAGGAATCTTGTTCCTAGGGCGCTCGCCCTCGACATCACCAGGTTCATCGCGGCTGATCTTATATCGCAATGCACCGCATACCAGGCACGTGTTCAAATCCGCGTACTCACTGCGGTAGAGGATGCAGTCATTATGGCATGCATGTATCTTCTGCACCTCTAACCCTAGAGGGTAGACAACCTTCTTTGCTTCGTATGTACTCTCGGGCAATTCGTTATCCTTTGGAAGCATCTTCTTTAACATTACCAACAACTTTCCAAATCCCTTGTCAGATACACCATTCTCTGTCTTCCATTGCAGTAATTCCAGTGTGGTGCCCAGCTTTTTCTTGTCAGCTTCACAATTCGGGTACAACAATTTTTTGTGATCCTCTAACATGCACTGCAACTTCTTCTTCTCCTCTTCACTTGTGCAGTTTCTCTCTGCATTGCCAATGGCCTGACCTAGATCATCAGTTGGCTCATCTGCAGATGCCTCTTCTTTAGCTTCTTCCTGCATTACCGGCTCAGCTTCTTCCCGCATTGCCGGCTCAGCTTCTTCCCCCATTGTTGTATCATCGTATTCAGGGAACCCATGGCCAGGATAGCTCTCGTCGTCCTCCTATTCTTCATTTTCTTCCATCATAACCCCTCTTTCTCCGTGCTTGGTCCAAACATTATAGTTGGGCATGAAACCGGACTCAAACAGGTGGATGTGAATGGTTTTTAACTTAGAGTAATTCTGATCATTCTTACAGCCAACACATGGACAAGGCATAAAACTATCCGCCCGCTTGTTTCCCTCAGCCGCAAGCAGAAAAGTATGCACGCCATTAATGAACTGGGGAGAGCATCGATCATCGTACATCCATTGCCGGCTCATCTTCATTACACAACACCGAAAGGACCAAATTAATAAAGTTCATACAACACTTAAATGCAAAAAACAAATAACTCTCTAGCTAAAGATTTTAAATGCAACAAGAAATGCGATCAAGATTGCAACTAAGGTAACAATTGATCCAACAACATAATGATACCATGCCTCACTATCAATGGCATATTTTCTAATCTTTCTAATCTTCAAGCACATTTTCTCCATCTTGATCTTGTGATCATCGACGACGTCGGCAACATGCAACTCCAATTCCATCTTCTCCCCCTCAATTCTTTTCAATTTTTCTTTCAAATACTCGTTTTCTCTTTCAACTAAATTTAACCTCCCGATAATAGGGTCGGTTGGAATTTCCGGTTCACATACCTCCTAGATAAAAATATCTATGTCAACTTGATGGGCATAATTTGTCATAAACACGAAATGCAACAAATAGTTTTAAAAGAGAATATACCACATCCGAATCATAACACGGACGAGGGCCGACGGGGACGGATATCAAAACCATGGCACTATGTATAACAAACAACGTACGTGCCGGGTAAGATAATTATACGAGTAACTATATATCCAAATCACATAAACATGAATTTTTTATATAAAAAAGATAAGAACAAGAGGTTCACCACAAGGTGGTGCCAGCGACGGGACGGTGCGGGCGATCGACGCTGGCTACGACGGAGATTTAGGAGGCACTAAGTAAACCACACCTACATATGCAAACTAAGTGTTATTTTGATCTCAAATTCCATATAAATCAAATACTACCACATATAATACCTCCCAAATTACTAAAACCCACAAATTAATCACTATATAAACCATTGCAAGAGCTAATCTAGCAATGAGAGATGAAAGGACAAAGTTGCTAACCTTTGTGATCGTTTGAATGGATGGGGGCATTCAAATCTTGACAAAATGTGTGATGAGCTTGAGAGGAAGAAGGGAAGAACAGAGAGGAGAGGGGAAAGGGGGAAGAATAGAGCGCTGGTGGACGAAGGGTTTATATAGGACGACCTTTAGTACGCGTTCGAGGCACGAACCGGTGCTAAAGGTGCTGGAATGGCCCCTGACTGACAACATCCTGCCACCACTCTCTTTAGTACCGGCTCGTGGCACGAAGCGGTGCTAAAAGTTTGGCATGAACCGGTACTAATGAGAGCGGTCCGCCTAGCCATTAGAACCGGCACTAATGGTCACGTTAGTGCCGGCTCAAATACAAACCGGGACTAATGAGCTGAACGTTTGATCCTTTTTCTACTAGTCACTCTGAGGTGATCTCAGTCGGTAGGTGCTGTTGTGCTTTGCATGCCTTTGACTGTAGGGCAGTGTCCTTGGGAAGGGTGTCTAGGTCAGGCCTATTACCCTACCCTAGGTACATGTCATTGTCAATGTCATCTTGAAAATCTCCTGGACATCCCTCCGCATGTCTGCAGAATGTATACATAGTTGCCATTCATTCAAGGGCATAATGATATGATATTAGTAAATAAGCAGGCTCATAAGTGAAGGCTGACAAATTATCCAGTGATTCAAGCATCTTGTCACACTCGTCAAGAATGAAATGCCTCACATTCTTCAAAGAAAGGTCCTTGTCTCTAGCTAGAGCCAGAATCCTCCCAGGTTTGCCCACAACGATATGGGGGCAGTCGTTCTTGAGCAAATCCTTGTGTTTCTTAATATGAACACCTCCATAGAATACATCAACATTTAATTCCGACAGAAATTTGCTGACTCTCTCGAACTCGTTGCAAATCTACATAAGACAAGGGAGGCGAATGAGCAAACTAGGGAGAAAATGCATGAGAATAAAACAAAGTATATATTCACAAGCCCACCTGGTAGGCCAGCTCTCTGGTGTGGCACAATACAAGTCCTACCACCTGACCAACAGTAGGATCGATCTGCTAGAGAGACAGCTGTAGACCAATTCTTTCGGGACCTATTGACAGTTTTTTGTAAAATTAATTTTATTTCTCTATGGCCAAGTTCAACCTGACCAGTAGACTGAGGATGATAGGGTGATGCAATTCTATGGTTAACATCATACTTAGGAAGCATTTTGCGAAAAGCACCATGAATAAAGTATGAACCACCGTCATCATTAAACATCTAGGGACTCCAAACTTTGGGAAAATAACATCCTTAAGCATTTTAATAGAGGTATTGTGATCATCACTACTAGTTGGAATAGCTTCTACCCACATAGTAACATAATCAATAGCAACCAAAATATGAGTATATCCATTAGAGGAAGGAAAAGGTCCCATGTAATCAAAACCCCAAACATCAAATGGTTGAACATGAAGTGAATAATTCATAGGTATTTCCTAACGCTTACCAATATTACTGTGACGCCCGGAGACCGATGCGCCAGATGTCTTCCGTTTATTCGCCGTCGTTGCCATGCCATTCATTTTCTTGTTTCACTTTGCCATGTCAACATGCGTATTTCATCTGCATGTTTTTCAAAACTTGCATCCATCCGGGTCTCCAAGTTCCCTCCATTATCCATTCTGAGTCCGACCACACTCGCACGCGCCCGCGGCACCTCCGAAATATTATTTTATACGTGGCATAAGAATGCTCTCTGAATGGGTTGAAAGTTGGCATACAGTATTATTATAGCGTAGGTAGACCGCCTGCCAAATTTTGTCGCATTCGGAGTCCGTTTGATAGCCCAACCATCATCAGTAGCGGCACTATAGCCAGTATATTCATCGGACGTTTTTGGTATCCGAAAACCATTGCCGGGCCGCATTTCGTCTCTCTCTTCTCAGCCCACGCCCCTCTACATAGCCCATCTATTCCACCTACACTACTCCTTCGTTTCGAACCATTCGATCGAGATTAAACTATCAAAAAAGGACTAAAACCCCCTAACCTAGCCCCTCTTACTATATATGGACGCCCTAGCCCCCCCCCACTTTTGGAAACCCTAGCTCCCGCCTCATTTTCTGCGCCCCACCTCTCTACAGCCGCCACCTTACGCCCCTGTCTTCCACCTCCCGCCGTGAGCCCGCCAAGCCCGCGCACGGCCCAACCCAGCACATCTAGGGCCCGAGCGAGCCCGCGTCACGCCGTCACCCGAGCGCTTTGCCTCGATCCGACGCCCCTCACCTTGTCGACCTCGCCCCGCCTCCATGCCCCATCACCAGAGAGCCCCTCCTCCCGTCTATGGCCCCGCCTCCTCGCTCAGGGCACCGGCAGAGGAGCTCCGCCGCACCAGCCACCATCGGGGCCCCACCATGGGTGCTCGCCGTCGTGCCGAGCTCCCGGCGTCTGTGCCCCCTGTCGACCTCGGATCCGGCTACCTGGCCTCCTCCTTGCCAGATCCGGTGGATCCCCGCCGGTCCCCTGCCTCACCGCCGCCCGCCGTCGCCATGGAACCGCCGCCGCCTCCCCTGCCTCGTCCCCGCTCGGGATCGAGGAGGAGGACGCTCATCGCTCGCCTCGCCTGGCAGCATGGGCCACCGCACGCCCGAGCAGCCCAACTCCGTTCTGGCCTGCTTGGCCTCTTCCTCACCATCCGGCCCACGGGCCCAATTTGAGCACCGACCCTATCCATCGCCATGTGCACGTTATAGTATTTGACACCCAGTTCTATTTATGAAACGCCCAAGTCTTTTGACTAAAAAACATCACATATGCATTTTTTTCATGCCATAACTTTGTGCATGTTTATCCGATTGGAGTGTATAATATATCAAAATGTTGTGCTCTCTGTGCTCTACAAGATGGTGTGCTTTCACTACTAGGAAAAGGGCTATAGATGGAATTGACACTAATGGCGCACTAGACATGTGGTGCGCCATTACTATATACTAATGGCGCACCATGTGTTGGTGCGCCATTAGTGTGCAAATACTAATGGCGCACCACATCCACGGTGCGCCATTAGTAAAAAAAATTTAAAATTTTTTTTCATCAAAACTACTAATGACGCACCGTGGGAGTGGTGCGCCATTACTAGTTACATTAGTAAAAAAAGTTTTTTTAATTTTTTTTTCAAAACTACTAATGGCGCACCGTGGGAGTGGTGCGCCATTACTAGTTGAACTAGCAATGGCGCACCACCCCCATGGTGCGCCATTAGTAACTTGGCCACCACTTCCACCGAATGCACCCCCCTGTGGACCGCCTTTTCAGTTTTAAAAAAATAAACAAAAATGATGGAAATGTCAAAAAATAAAAGAAAATAAGTTTCCCATGTGATATGTGGTCTAGTTGTTGTAAAAATTTACAAATATGAATTTCGACTTTATTTGCGAAATCTCTCGAGAATTTGTAAAATGGGCATAACTTTTGCGTACAGACTCGGATGAAAAAGTTTTTTATATGAAAAATCATCTACTCGAAAAGTTACATCCGAATTTAACCGGGGGAACCCCGTTAAACATTTTCAAAATCCCCAAAAACCTAACAGAAAAAAAGTTACGGGGCTTTTAAGATCTAGAGGCAAAAAAATTCAAAAAAATTCAAACCTACCCATGGTGCGCCATTACTATCTTCCCGCCTTCAAAATTCAAAATAAGTCAAAAAAATTAAAAAAATAGTTACTAATGGCGCACCTGCCCATGGTGCGCCATTAGTATCTTCCCGCCTTCAAAATTCAAAATAAATCAAAAAAATAAAAAAAAAGTTAGCAATGGCGCACCTGCCCGCGGTGCGCCATTACTATGCCATATATATGGCTGGGCGTGGTCCTCTCCTCCTTCATTTTTCTCCTCCGCTCCACCTCTCATCCACTCCATCTCCTCCTCTCCTCCACTCCATCTTCCCTTCTCTCCTCCGCCATACTACCCTCCTCCTCTCCGGTGACCTCCTCCTCCTCCTCTCCGGCGACCTCCTCCTCCTCCTCTCCGGCGACCTCCTCCTCCTCCTCTCCGGCGACCTCCTCCTCCCTCCTCTCCGGTGAGCTCCTCCTCCCTCCTCTCCGGTGAGCTCCTCCTCCCTCCTCTCCTCCCATCCCCTCATGGTTTCTCCTTCCTCCTCTCCGATGCTCCGGTGAACTCCTCTCCGGCGACCTCCTCCTCCTCCTCCTCTCCGGCGACCTCCTCCTCCTCCTCTCCAGCGAACTCCTCCTCCTCCTCTCCGGTGATGTAGGCGAGCGCCTCTCCGGTGACCTCCTCCTCCTCCTCTCCGACGAACTCCTCTCCGGCAAAAGAACATGGCAAAAGAACGTACAAGATCCAAAAACAGGAACAAAATTTGAAATAATATCGTGCCAAAAAACGAGCAAAAAAACAAGCAAAAAATGGGCAAAAAAATCACGATCCAGATCCAAATTCAAAATTCAAAAATAGCAATGGCGCACGGTGGGGGTTAGACGGTGCACCATTACTATTTTCCCGCCTTCAAATTTCAAAAATTCTAATGGCGCACCGTGGCCTATACTAATGGCGCACCACTGGCCTATACTAATGGCGCACCGTGGCCTATACTAATGGCGCAACGGTGGTGCGCCATTAGTATACCAAATACTAATGGTGCACCAGTGGTGCGCCATTAGTAAAAAATACTAGTGGCGTGATACTAATGGCGCACCAGTGATGCGCCATTAGTAGGCAAAACTGGTGCGCCATTAGTAGCCCTTTTCTTAGTAGTGTTTGTGTCCATGTTAGGGCTCATCTTGATTCCATATTAATCATTGCAAAAGTGCTAAGTGTTTTTAAGTGCAAAAAACTGATATAACATGCCATTTTGTGTTTTTCATATCATTTCATGTGATTTTCTTTTGAGCAACATGCCTATATTTTTAGAAGCACAATCATGTACGCTTTGCAATGGTGTAACTCATTTTTCATGATATGCCCTGTGTTGATTAGGACAAGCTTGCGAAGTGGGCTACTCATTGTTAGAGTCAGTAATTTTTGTCGTCTGAAACTGTTATATTATGTTGCCATGTTTACTTGATGCTACCATCAAATATGTGCATATTTTGGAGATGGCCATTAAGCATGTTTTGAAGATCATGTTATGCTCTATCCAACCATGCCATTTTTTGCAATTATAGCCTACAGTAGCTTGTTGTTTTGATGCTCTCAAATTGCTGAAAAATATATCTATCAGCCTATTAGGAGTAAGTTCATTTTTGCAAAGTGCATAGTTAGTGTTGTGCATATCCTATGACCATATTCTTGACATGAGTAGATGCACAAACATGCCACCTTACTGTTGGTTGTATTTTCATGCCATGATATGTTGTGTGTTGAGTTAAGCAAGCTTGCAACCATGTCCAGTAAAATCCAGTCTGAAAAACTGTTATCATTTGCATTCTTGCCATGATGTTTTAAACATGTTCTTGTGGTTTTCAGCAGTAGCTCAGTAATCATGTTTTTTAGTGCTTGACATGTACTTAAATGCCATGACCTTGGTTGCCATGTAAACATGCCGTAGCCTCCCTTAAGCTTTCTCTCAAGTGGTCATTATGCTAAATCTGTCAATCTGTTGACAACATGCTCCATTTTGCAAAGCTCATTGTAACACTACAAGAAATCTGTTATTACATGACGGATCCAATCCGTCACGCATAATTGAAAAACTGTCATGGGTGTCCAGACATGACGGATGTGAAATCCTTCATGTATATCGCGTCATAATTTGACATTGTACCTTCCTTGACGGTACCTGACCATCACGGATCTGCCCCAAGCCCGCCCAGGACTAGCAGACCGTCATGGACTGAAGCCACATAGGATTTTCAATTGCCACATGGCTGCCTACGTGGATACTATTCTTTGTCATAAAATTCGTCATGGATTATGTAAATTAAATCAAGCCCATTAGGCCATTTATTTCGGCTTAATTTTGACCCAGTATGTTTTTAGCATAATGCATCACACAAATCCTAATTCCAGTTTTGACCCAAGAGGAAGTATTTGCAAAGTGTCAAACAGTACACAGTTCATCTAGTATACAACCATCTGTATGTATCAACGTACCAGTTTATAAAATCCTCCAAAATCCTCTACGAAATGGTAACTTACAACATAGATTAACAAAATATATCTCACATCAAGGTTAGGAACTAGTACAATCCATTTTACATCAACAAAACATATAAACTATTGAGACTTGTTCACGTTCTTGTCCTCGGCCCTTTGTGGCAACCGTCATGTCATGATTGATTGTGATGGGCAACACCAAGTAGCTCGTTACCTAGCATATTTACAAGAATATTAGATATTTGTAGATACAAATAGATAGTACAAAAAAGAGAATTACTGCAGAGATAAAAAAGAATTACATCTCCAAGATTCTTCAATTTTTATAGTAACAATACTTGCTGCCGACTTGACCATCATAGTACTATTATTTATAACAGGAAACAATAATGAAATGAACCAGTATATATGTTATACAAGATGACAGCTTGCATGAGAACTACAAATTTAGTCTATCTGAACAGAGGAACAAAAGTTGATGGCCAATCTGGTACTGTATCGAAGCAAAGCAAGGCTATTAAGGTACAAGCGGAAGTATGAAGTTTCTTTTCTTCATTGGTTCATGTTGTACAGATTGCATTCTTAGACTAGGAGAACCAAAAATTTATCACCATGAAATAGTAGGCACTACTTAACTATAAAATCCTATCACATACCCTCCAACAATTTCATATTTAATATCTTTGGAGCAAATCAGAAGCATGTCTTTGTTTCTTGTGATCTTAATTAGTGTATGTAAGCTTGAACACGCATATACATAATAGTAAAAAGTCACCTTAATTTATGCAAGCTATAATACTTCATGCACACAATTAATTAAGTATGACATGGGATCTCGGGGGACTTACATGTACACCATGGAGTATCAATTTCTAAGCTATTTTGATGGAATTGCATAAGGCGAGATTTTTTATCAAACACCTCGGTAAACATGTGAAAGGCACACCTACAATTGGAATGTTTCAGCATCTACACCTATGGGGCAGCATGCCGTGTAACAAGAAATCAGAGAAAGAGAGTCATAGTGAAATCCAGGACAGAAGTAAGAAGATAAATTGGATTGTTTTTATATGAAATCAAGGCCTACAAATGTGCAGAGACATTCAGTGGTGGACTTTGTGATTTACAAACATCAATGTTACATCACTTTGAATTTTCTTGGAACCGTTCTGAAAAAGGAGCCTCCGCTTTCTATGTATATATACGCTTGCATAAAGAATATATACCAATGACATCCACTAAACAATGGCATTAGAAAACCAAGTTAACCACCATGAGAACATATCTAGATAATAACAAAGATATATCAGCTGGGCAAAATACGGATGCTCAAGGCACGTGTATATACAAACTATGGCCAAGCTATTTTAAGAGGACTTAAGAGGTCAAATCTTCAAGCACTATACGTATCTAAGTCTGCTCTAGTTTCCATTATAAACAAATAAAACAGAGTAAAGGGCAGGAAAAGGTTTGTTTTTACATCTTGTCAGACGGAGGCATTTACTACGTAATATCCTGAACTTGGTGACATGTACTGGAAACAAGAAATTCATCATCAAATTGTGATATATATTAAATTGAGCAAAGATCAGGAGCCTACTTGTATGTGCATCAATTATATAAGCGGATGAAGTACAAGGATGTCAGCTACTTCTAGTTACGCATATAAAAAATAGTATCATCGATTGTATAAGCAGCTTGGCATTAACCCAGTAACATTCAAGCATGAGTTGTACCAGATTTTGATTGTACCAATAACCGAGAATACATAGTCGTCAGCTATTTTGGCTTCCCATTTCCCTTCCAAGTAGTCTTTTTCTTCCAAAGGGACTTGTCTTTCATAACAAAACATAGAAAAATACTAAACGCATATTTGTTTGCTGATAATAAATGGGATCAAACTAAGCATTCCATGGCAACAAGCAACACCCTCATCTTGGTACAATAGCATGAAAATTCATGTGGTATAATTTTCATCAACTTGATTGTGGGGAAATCAATACGATGGCTATTTTCACCACATAAAAAATAGAAAGTTTGCACATATTATATAATAGAGAAGCAGTGTAATAGCAGGTCTAGTTAACAAACAATCTACTCTTGGCCAATCGATTCAGTGAGATGAATGAATTACTTTCCCTCCATAAACAAGAAAAATCGAAGGAACCAACAGGAGCATCTGATGGACATTTACTTATTAAACTAGTAGTTGCTTAACTAAGTAGCAGATCTCACAAATTTTACACTGCTAGTACTCACACGGTGAGAGAAGAAAAACAACATAGCCAGCAATGCTAGTCTATTGATGGCTGTAACCTGCGAGTATCAGGAAACAAAGTGGCCACATTTTTTGCATCCGGTTTAGTCCAAGAAAATTTGAGAGCCCCTAGAGAACTATCCAAGAGCATAGCAACAATCATTTGGAAAGAAAAGAAAATAGAGAGAGAGGGTCGACCTTCTTGTTCTGCGGGAAATCATGGTGGGCGGGGCAGATGACCTGACTGTCGACCTCGTCTTGCTCATGGGGCTTGAGCATGGGGTCCTGGTCGTCGCCGTGCATGGATCTGGAGAGGAGGAGAGCTCATGCTGATCTAAATAAAAGCAAACAAAAGTCTATTGGAATGGGAAGAGAAGGAAGGAACGAAGGAGAGAGGAATCGATGGGGAGACGTAGTGAGGGACCCTATGCGGTGTGTCGTCGTCACCGGCGAGCTCAAGCTCGGGCCTCCCGCAGGTCACGGTCGTTGTCCTCTCCTCGTTCAACGCTTGCTGCTGCGAATCTCCGGATGGTGAGGAAGTTTCATGACCTGGGAGATGGAGCAGCGGGGCCCTTGCCGCAGATCCATGGATCTGGTCCTTGGTTGTGAGTAGCGCGCTGCGGCGGCTAGGGTTAGCCACCGCTTCCATCGGGCCACTGGTGCCGCCGTCGCCATGGATCTCAGGCCGCCGTCATCGATTGGAGGCAGGGAGGTGGAGGCAGAGGACTGGGATGAGAAGAGGAGAGATGTTGCCGCGGCGGATGGAGGAAGGAGATTGGGGCAGTAGTGTGTTAGGTTTAGGTTATATACAGGAAACGTCTAGGACTTTAGGCGGGCTTTTGGCGGGCTTGAGGGGTTGTACTGGGCCGTTCATGACGATTTTTGAAACTGTCATCCGAAATCCGTCATGCATTAATAGGTTTCTTGTAGTGTAATTAATCTATGCATCTTATAAATTGTGCCATTGGTTTAATTGGAAGTATGCCATGTATACTACATGCTCATGTCCTTTTCATAATTATTAAAATTTATGTGCTTGCTGTTATGTTCCTCCAAATCATCATCAAATGTTCATGTTTTGCATTCCCAGGTTCAGTCTGAGAAGCTACTATTTTATGGTTGCATCTTGTCTTGATGAATGCCATGAACTTGTTGCTCCTATACAAATGCCATGTTGTGTTACTTGAGTTCTATGTTATGTATTATCATGGTATGCCTTTTGATGCCATGATCTACTACTATAGCAAACTTGTTTCATGTCTCCAACATGCCATCATATTAACTCTGCTCACGTTCTATTAAAGTGGCAAAAATAATTATTTTTTAACTAAAAATAATTGAAAACAAAAATTAAAGGACAAAAACAACTATATAAGCAAACCAGTACTATTTTAATTAACATCCTAATTTAAATTATTATAAAAATAATAAAATAAATCTTACTGTGATAACAATCTGACATGTGACTAGGAGCAAAAAGAATTAGATTAAAACCTATTTTTAAACTCAAATAATTCACAGTCTGGTGTTTGAAGTAAATTTGAACAAATTCATATTTAAATCATTCAAATTCAAAAACTAATGGCACAAAAAGAAACTAGACAAAATTTTGAATCTAATGCAGAAGGAATCACTCAAAAACATCAAATATCCTAAAAGATATAAGCAATTTAAAACAGAAACTAAAAACAGGAAACAAATGAAAAAAAAAACAAATTTCAGAACCCCAATCTTTAGTTCCAGTTTGAGACACGAACCGGGACTAAAGGGCATCACACCCTTTAGTCCCGGTTGGTGTCTCAAACCGGGACTAAAGGTCCCATTTGAACTGGGACTAATGCCTTCCCGACACCCTAGCCACTTGAACCGGGACTAATGCTCATATTAGTCCCAGTTCGTAATGCAACCGGGACTAAAGGGTGCATTGAGCTTGGACCAAAGCCCTGTTTTCTACTAGTGTAGGTAAGGTCGAACCGAAGTCCACCGCTTCGGCCACTAATGAAATTTGTATGCAGACGAAAGTAAAGAATGGAGAAAGATTATTATTGATTATCTGCAAAATCCTAGCAAGTGGGTGAACAATATGGTTCGAAGAATGACTTTGAGATACATATGTATGGAACTTTATCATCCGATTGTTCATGAAGTTGAGAAGGTTTCGCCCAAGTTTGCATCAAGGATTCAAAAAAATAATGGCCAATATATAGTTATTGCCCAAAGCATATAAATGGCCGATAGAGTGTCGACATCGTCCTTGGAAACAACACGGTACAAGTTATTCTTCGGCGCGCTAGCTATGCCGAAAAACAGGGGGGGCATGTGTTGACGTTCAAAAGTGGCCCGATCATAAAGAGTATCTTGAAGCTATGTCAAGATTAATTCAAATTTATTGTTGAAAGTCACCGTGGGATGGCTCTCTTCGAGAAGATCAAGATGGATATGAAGATGGTCTAAAATAGAGCTTGGATGCAAAAGTTATGACAATTTCAAAGATGCTCATGTTGAAACCAGATTAAAGAATGACTTGGAACCCAATTAAGATGGTCTCGGATGGAAAACGTTTCAACATGAAAGTTGTGCGTCTCCTCAAAATGGTTGATTTGATATAAAAATAGTCTTAATGCGAGGTCACATTAAAAAGTAACAGCCAATACAAGACACTGTTGTAGTAGATGGCCGCACACTCCGGGGAGAACCATCCGGGTTTCAGATTTTTCTGCCGCAGACTTCATAAAACAGCCCAAAACCCCATCAAGATGGCCTCTCATGAAAAAACATTCAACATGAAAGTTGTTCATATCATCGAAACGGTCCAAATTTCTTTTCGGCTCGTTTCCATCCGAGATTGTTTACATCCTAAAAAAATACCCGCAAGATGCAACCAGTTTTAAACCGAATAGTTTTGGAAACTTCAGAGAAAACCATTCGAATTTAACTGGGGTTTTGGACGTGAATCCAAGCCTTTTCCTGGCATGGGAAGTCCAGCCGCCTCTTATATACCTAAGGGGTGACGGCCAATTGAACAACACAGAATCGAAAAAATCATCTTCAACTTTTTGTCTTTTATCTTTTCTCCTTAACCCTAGTTCTTCTTCTTATCATTCTTCGCTTGTTCATCGTTTGTAGGGCGGCGATCCATGAGGCCCTAGGGGCAATCAGTTCGACCTAGGGCAGCCCATAGCCGCCACGTGCCCTGGTGGGGTCCCTCCAGGGCGTGTGGGGTTTCGGGTATATAAAACCGCTCGTCGGATTCCTTGCGTACCGCACTTTCAGTCGGATCTCCTTCGACGTGAGCTGCAGTGCATCACCCCCGGCGTCAAAGCTACGCGGTGACATGTTCATGTGCGAACAAGCTTCTTTCTTGGTGTGTGCGTTGAGTGTGTATGTGGTGTTTCTGACCATGTGTTTGTGTTCATGAGAGAAGAACAGATAGTTGTGTGAGGCAACAAAGAGGAAGAAGAAGAGGCGTTGCGAGGAGGCAGCGCCGACAAAAAGAAGTAACTTGCATCTTGTTAGCTCGCAAGAAAATAAATAAGAAGAGAAGAGAGATCAAAGGAATTGATGGATTGACGATTGATCGCAGTTCCTTAGATAGATCGTGGACGAGCGCCGGGAATAATGAAAATCCTATCTTGGAAATGCTTTGGTATGCTCTCTACCATGACAGTTAGAGAGCTCTTCGATCTCCATGGGTGTGTTCGTCCGCAAGTTAATGTTTTATATGAGTTGTATCTTAATAAAATTAGCTGAATGTTCCTGCGTTTCCACGGATTTCCAGGAAATATAGAGGATATTCATTGGCGTTTGACTGACTTGGATGAGAATCTAGTCTGGCTCTGTGGTAGCGTCCTCATGCGGTGGTTTAGTAGCCAAGTTTTTGGATTAGTTCATCGGGAGGATCTCGAAGATAGGGTGGATTCAGAGACAACCAGACAAACATAGTGCCAAATGCGGTCCTCAACACATGCGCTAGAACTAGATAGCCACACATTGTTTGATATATTATTCTAGAGTAGAATTTGAATAATTTTGTTTCCATTGTTGAAAATGTTTACTCTAATTATGGAGAACCGTCAGAACAGGCACGACTCGTGTTGAAAATGAGTTGTATCTGAAACTGATTTTTCCCTTTGTATGGGTTGAGTTGTCACTGGTTTCGTGTTCTAGAAATATTTTCTTCTCATAAAAGTCCCGCCACCATCACGGTTTTCTCCCAGCCCAAGGGGGGCATGCGGTAGAAACGCCACCCTAGTTTGATCCCGAGATATGAGGTTTTCCTCAGAGTTATCCATGTGGCTGGAAGGGCGAACACCATGAGTAGACGACATGTTCAAGGAGAAAGCGGCACCCAAGGGTGCTGCCGTCGTTTGCCTCGGCTAACAGCCAACAAACGGAGAACACGTACGGAGCTCTAAAGATGACAAAGATTTCTAGGTAGAGTGCATGATTTTAGATGTAAGTAAAAAATCATAGCCAACAAATTTATCTTTCACTCGAAGTTTTTTTTTGGAAATGGAGGTGTACCCCCGGCCTCTGCATCATAATGATACATGCAACCATCTTATTAAAAAAATCCCGAAGTATCACAGTCATTAAAGTATTACAGCTCGCAAGTGGAGTGAAGCAAATGAATAAAAGGAAAATACATGCTGACAATCACAACCGGTACGGCAATATGAAGGATAAGCTTCCTAGACTCCTATCCTGTTATGCGACAGCGATCCAAACCGGTTGAATATAGCCCGCGCTACCATCTCCAATTGGTTGCACCCAGTAACCAAAGGCTCCCTGGAGTCCATAGGAGTGAGTAAGGACCACGTACGGATCTATGCGGTAGCTCTGAAGATGACCTGCAAGAAAGTTAAAGTGTGTTGTCTGTTAAAAATCAAATCATTCCTATAGTTCCATATTGCCCACAGAAGCTCACATATTCCAATCCGAGTACAAGCCGCCGTAGTATGTTCAACCCCATTTAACCACTTTCCAAACAACGACTCAATGTCAACTAGAGGATTAATGTTGAAGGCTATATGAATCGTTCTCCAAAACAATTTGGCAACTTGGCATTCAAGGAATAAATGTTGTATTGTTTCATCATGATTAAAAAAACAACAACGTGAACTACCTACCCATCGCCTCTTGATTAAGTTATCCTTGGTGAGTATTACTTGCTTGTGGATAAACCACATAAAAAATTTAGTACGCAAGGGAACCTTAATCTTCCAAATGTGTAACGATCTTGAGATTGGGCCAGAATTATTCAAATCCATATAGAAAGATTCCACCGTAAAAACCCCATTTTTAGCTAATTTTCATTGCATCGAATCCGGTTTGTCGGAGAGTTGAACATCTATCAATCTCTAAACCAAGGGCATCTAGGCAGTCCATCGTTCACCAACTAACGCGCATCAAACCGAATATTCAAGGGAATCGTTTCGAAAACTATGCCTACGTAATCCTCCTTATGTTGCACAATGTTATAATGGGTTGGATATTGTACAGACAAGGGCGTCTCTCCTAACCACGTATCCTCCCAAAATCTTGTTGACATCCCATTGCCCACCAAAAATTTGACCCTATGAAAGAACAAGTCCTTCATTCTCATAAGCCCTTTCCAAAATGGCGAGTCAGTTGGTCTGATGGTAACCTGGGCGAGTGTTTTCGACTGCAAATATTTATTACGCAAGATCTGTGCCCACATGCCCTCTGGCTCTGTCTCTAGCCTGTAGAGCCAAGGCATCTATTCTTGATTTCTAAGTTCTCAATACGGAGACCCCCCTGGTCTTTTAGTCGGCAAAGGATATCCCATCGCGTGAGTTAGTATTTCCTCTTGGCCTCATCTGACTGCCAGAAGAACCGAGATCTAAAGAAATCAAGTCGCTTCCTTACCCCTTTCGGAATTTCTAAGAACGATAGTAGGAACATCGGCATACTAGTCAGTACCGAAGTAATCAGCACTAGCCGACCTCCATAAGACATAAGCTTTCCCTTCCAGCAGCTCAGCTTTTTCTCAATTCGATCTTCGATACACTTCCATTCTTTATTAGATAACTTACGATGATGAATCGGAATGCCCAAATAACTAACAGGTAAAGAACCTAGTTCACACCTGAATAGTTGTCTATAAGTGTCTTGCTCGTCTTTGGCCTTCCCAAAGCAGAACAATTCACTCTTGTGAAAGTTTATCTTTAAACCAGACAATTGTTCGAAGAGACATAATACAAGTTTCATATTGCGCTCTTTAGCAATGTCATGTTCCATGAATATGATAGTGTCGTCCACGTATTGTAAGATGGATACTCCTTCATCTACTAAATGAGGAACTAACCCCTCCACTTGACCATGTTGCTTGGCTCTACCAATAAGAATGGCCTACAATGATATTCTCTCTGCACCATTTTATTTAATTCTGCGTTGGCAGGGTCTTGAACTCAAGACCTCTTGGCTCTGATATCATATTCAATTCATGCTCCAACCAACTCATCCAAAAGTCCGAACTGATGGAGGGAGGCGGGTAATATATTTCAACACTTAACTTTATCATATGCCTTCTCAAAATCCACTTTGAAGATCACCCCATCTAGCTTCTTCGAATGGATTTCATGTAGCGTTTCATGCAAAACGACCACTCCTTGAAGTATGTGTCTCCCTGGCATGAACGCTGTCTGGCTCGGTTGTACCACTGAATGAGCAATCTGTGTCAATCTATTGGTACCCACCTTTGTGAAAATTTTGAAACTCACATTAAGAAGACATATGGGCCTGAATTGTTTGATCCGAACTGCTTCCTCTTTCATTAGCAATAGCGTAATCAGGCCAAAGTTCAGATGAACAACTGTAGATGACAGTTAAAGAAATCATGAAACATAGGCATAAGATCATCCTTAATAATATGCCAACATTTCTTATAGAATTCAGCTGGAAACCCATCTTGTCCCGGTGCTTTATTCGGTTTCATTTGCTAGATTGCATCCAGAACCTCCTTCTCAGTAAATGGTGCAGACAGAATATCATTCTCCTCTACCTGGAGATGAGGGATATCTCCACAAACAGATTCATCTAGGGCCACTGATACGTCTCCAATGTATCTATAATTTTTTATTGTTCCATGCTATTATATTATCAATCTTGGATGTTTTATAATCATTTTATATCATTTTTAGGTACTAACCTATTCATATAGTGCCAAGTGCTAGTTGTTGTTTTCTGCTTGTTTTTTACGTCGCAGGAAATCAATATCAGACGGAGTTCAAATGCAACAAATATAATATTCAAACCACTACCGCCATCCATCAATACTTTGTTCAATCAAGTGCCTCCAACAACTGGGTCGACTACCAATGCTTGTCGCCCTGGAGTAGCAACACGTGCTGGGTGATCGGACTGGTCGAACGTGATTGCAGCTTGTGACCACTTCAAATATGCTGTTGTTACCGGAGCAACCATGTTCACTTCTCTGTTTATGACTTTCAGTCGACTTTTGCTCACGATGTCAGCAAAAATCACTAAGGTAGAATTGACGTTGGGGAAACCATCATCCTCTTCTTTGTCTTGATCTTTATCAGATTCCTTCTCTTTCTCACTGGATTGCTTCTCTCGGAACTGCTGGATAAGGAGTCGACATTATCGAGTGGTATGCTTGGGATAAATCAGGTTTCCCTCTTCATCCTTCTTGGTGTGAATATGAAACGACAAATCTAGTACATCATTTCCTGCTTGATCTTTTACCTTCTTGGGGGTCCAGGGCCCCTTAAGTTTTCCCTTAAATTTTCCTTGGACCACAACTGCAGTCTCACCAGGTCCTGCGGGTTCAGCTTTGCGTTTCTGCTTCCGACTGGAATTCCCTCCCCCAGTGTCCTGGACGACTGGTTTGCTGTTGCCACTGCGGATTTAGTCTTCTTCTTAGCCATTAGCGCACCGAGTGGCTATTTCCATCATTCTGGTCAGGGTAATATATCTCCTGTCCGACCGAATTTCAGGTTAAGCTCTCTGTACCGAACGCCCTCCTTGAAGGCGCAAACAGATTGATGCTGAGACACATTCTCCACTGTGTGATGCAAAGTGGTCCACCTATGGATATAATCCCTCAAAGTTTAATTCGGTTTTTGTATGCAATGCTGAAGTTCTACCAACCCTGCAGGTCGTTTGCATGTGCCCTCAAATGTCCTGACAAACACTCGGGCCAACTCTTCCCAAATGAATATACTACCTAGAGTCAACTGATTCAACCATGCTCTGGCCGAACCCTCCAACATCAGAGGAAGATGCTTCATTGCCACTTTATCATTACCACCACCGATCTGCACAGCCACTCGGTAATCCTCCAACAACATGTCAGGCTTCGATTCGCCTGTAAACTTGCTCACTCCTGTTGCCAACCTGAAGTTGGGGGAAATCTTAGCAGCTCTGATGGCTCTTCTGAAACACTCTGGACCGGAAATATGAACTCTACTGCCAGTCGGACAATCTCTGTCAAGTCCTTCTCGGTGTGCTCTATTCCTGTCGACCAGACCTTGAACGAGGACCGACCTCGCATCAAAACCTGGCTCTGTTGGGTCGACCGGTACCCTCCGCTCACCGCTGTGCGGGCGCCTATTATCATATTGCCGAGGCACGTATGATCCAGTCCTTGTAATAGGCGTAGGCACTTGACGACGGTCATCACAGCCAAGTCGGTGATCATACTGCTCGTGGTTCCGACCCACGTACTTCTCTTGGTGATGCCCACGTCCCTCATGCCGTAGGGGCGATCTTGGGCTATGAGCCAACTGAACTGTGTCAGCCATCACAGATCTGCTGTGTATCCTATTGCGAGACTAAGAAACAACTGAGATTTGCTCTCCTGCTGCCCGAAGCAGCGCCCTGATCTGCATTAAACTTCTTCCAGCCTCTAACTGAGACGGCTAGATCAACTCTGCTATACGGGATGCAACTATAAGATTCTGAATCGGAGTGCGATATACCTGAGGGTCGGACGGAAATAACCGTCATCGTCGCCGACTGGATTTTGGGATCTGCTAACGGGCGCGCTCGTCGACTACATGCTGAAGGTTCTCCTGTCGATTGTGCTCAGCCAAAGTGGCCAGGCGCACCTCCTCCAAGGCCCGAGCCTCAGAGGTCTCTCCAACAATGGGCGTGTGGAGTTCCTCCATGTTGTGGCGGTGAAGTTCCTCCGTCTGTTGTGAAGTGAGGGCTTCGGGATAATATTCTTCATGAACACGTGATGGATCGCCACCGCCATCGCCGTCGTCGCCGCGACGAAAACCTGGCGGGTTGTGCGGTGTGTTGACCACCAAGACTTCTGCCGCAGGGTCACAGTTGTCACACTCGGACAGGGTCTCGACGGAGCCACACAATAGATCAAATAGCCCGTAAAGAGATTCGCCGGGCTCGATTGCCGCGACTTGAGGGGTGGCCGACTAGCGGGCCACCGCATGCTTCACCCACCGCTGGAGTCGCGATCGACCGGATCGCTTGCAGCGATGAACAGTAGGGAGCGAAGATGCCACGGGAGCCGACCAATACTAGGTCGACGGCTGCCGCAGAAGGACGCCACGGACGCACACGTGAAAGTGTGTAGCCCCACGGACAAGGAGCGTCTCGATGTCGAGGGGGCCTCCTGGAGCCAAGCAGAGTCGTCGTCGACAAAAATGAGCGCGCCGAGACGGATCTCGTGGCCCTCAGCCAATCCGCCGCTGGAAACAATGATGCTAGGAATCGAAAAAATTGCAACATCACCGGAAAGTCGCTAAGACACCTGCCCCACGGTGGGTGCCAACTGTCGTGGGAGTAAGTCTGACAATAGAATAGGGGGTATGTATGGAGAGGCAAGGTCCTAGCTGCGATGAGGTTGTGCACGCAAGGTTTATGAGTTCAGGCCCTTCGCGGAGGAAGTAACAGCCCTATGTCTCGGTGCCCGGAGGCTTGGTCGATTGGATTATGTGTGAAGTTATAGGGGGTGTGAACCCTTGTCCCCGAGGAGGGGGTGGCTTATATAGAGTGCGCCAGGGCCCCGGCCATCCCCTATTACATAGGGTTCAATGTGCATTAAGACAGGGCATTACTGGTAACGCTAGCTATAAAGAGCTTTAATTGATCTTAAAGACTACAGAGTGAACGCCTGACCGTTGCCATCCTGAGTGACTTTAGGTCTTCTGTACTCCAAGTGGTTTCTTGTTCAGTCAAGTGGAATTGGGATCCCGAGTAGAACTGTTGGTGAAGTGGGATGCACTCTGTGGTGATCTCAGTCGGTAGGTGCTGTTGTGCTTTGCATGCCTTTGACTGTAGGGAAGTGTCCTTGGGAAGGGTGTCTAGGTCAGGCCTATTACCCTACCCTAGGTACATGTCAATGTCATTAGCCCCTGAATGGATCAGGGTCCGAGTGAGGAAGAGGTTGAAGATGATTCCGACCTGGTTTTTGTGCTTCGAGGCATTTTACCTAGCACTAGTAGAAAAAGGGTCAAATGTGAAGCACATTAGTGCCGGTTTGTATTTGAGCCGGCACTAATGTATACATTAGTGCCGGTTCCAACAGCTAGCCGGGCCGCTTTCATTAGTACCGGTTCGTGGCGAACCTTTAGCACCGGTTCGTGCTACGAACCGGTACTAATGAGAGTGGTGGCAGGATGTTGTCAGACAGGTGCCCCTCCAGCCCCTTTAGTACCGGTTCTTGGCACGAACCGGTACTAAAGGTCGTCCTACATAAACCCTTCGTCCACCCGAGCTCGCTCTGTTCTTCCCCTTTCCCCTCTCCTCTCTGTTCTTCCCCTCTTCCTCTCGAGCTCATCACACATTTTGCCCAAAATTTGTCAAGATTTGAAGGCCCCCATCCATTCAAATGATCACAAAGGTTAGCAACTTTGTCCTTTCATCTCTCATTGCTAGATTAGCTCTTGCAATGCTTTATATAGTGATTAATTTGTGAGTTTAGTAATTTGGGAGGATATATATATATATGTGCTAGTATTTGATTTATATGCAATTTGAGGTCAAAAATAACACTTAGTTTGCATATGTAGGTGTGGTTTACTTAGTGCCTTCTAAATCTCCATCGTAGCCACCGTCGATCGCCCGCACCGTCCCGTCGCCGGCACCACCTTGTGGTGAGCCTCTAGTTCATGAAATTTTATATAAAAATTGATGTTTGTGTGATTTGGATATATAGTTACTCGTATAATTATCTTACCCGTACGTTGTTTGTTATACATATAGTGCCATGGTTTTGATATCCGTCCCCGTCGGCCCTAGTCCTTGTTATGATTCGGATGTGGTATGTATATTCTCTTTTAAAACTAGTTGCATTTCGTGTTTATGACAAATTATGCCCATCAAGTTGACATAGAAATTTTTTCTAGGAGGTATGTGAACCGGAAATTCCAACCGACCCTATTGCCGAGAGGTTAAATTTAGTTGAAAGAGAAAACGAGTACTTGAAAGAAAAATTGAAAAGAATTGAGGGGGAGAAGATGGAATTGGAGTTGCATGTTGCCGATGTCGTCGATGATCACAAGATGAAGATGGAGAAAATGCGCTTGAAGATTAGAAAGATTAGAAAATATGCCATCGATAGTGAGGCTTGGTATCATTATGCTGTTGGATCCATTGTTACCTTAGTTGCGATCTTGATCGTATTTGTTGTTGCATTTAAATGCTTTAGCTAGAGAGTTATTTGTTTGTTGCATTTAAGTGTTGTATGAACTTTATGTATGAACTTGTATTAATTTGGTCTATTCGGTGTTGTGTAATGAAGATGAGCCGGCAATGGATGTACGATGACCGATGCTCTCCCCAGTTCGTTGAGGGCGTGCATACTTTTCTGCTTGCGGCTGAGGCAAACAAGCGGGCGGATGGTTTTATGCCTTGTCCATGTGCTCGCTGTAAGAATGGTCACAATTACTCTACGTCAAGAACCATTCACGTCCACCTGTTTAAGTCCGGTTTCATGCCCCATTATAATGTTTGGACCAAGCACGGAGAAAGAGGGGTTATGATGGAAGACAATGAAGAAGAAGAGGACGACGACAGCTATCCTGGCCATGGGTTCCCTGAATACGATGATACAACAATGGGGGAAGAAGCTGAGCCGGTAATGCGGGAAGAAGCTGAGCCGGCAATGCGGGAAGAAGCTGAAGAAGAGGCATCAGATGAGCCCGTTGATGATCTAGGTCGGGCCATTGCCGATGCAAAGAGAAACTGCGCAAGTGATTTGGAGAAGAAGAAGTTGCAGCGCATGTTAGAGGATCACAAAAAATTGTTGTACCCGAATTGCGTAGGTGACAAGAAAAAGCTGGGCACCACACTGGAATTGCTGCAATGGAAGGCAGAGAATGGTGTATCTGACAAGGGATTTGGAAAGTTGCTGGTAATGATAAAGGATATGCTTCCAAAGGACAACGAATTGCCCGAGAGTACGTACGAAGCAAAGAAGGTTGTCTGCCCTCTAGGGTTAGAGGTGCAGAAGATACATGCATGCCCTAATGATTGCATCCTCTACCGCGGTGAGTACGAGGATTTGAACGCTTGCCCGGTATGTGGTGCATTGCGCTATAAGATCAGCCGCGATGACCCTGGTGATGTCGAGGGCCGGCGCCCCAGGAAGAAGATTCCTGCCAAGGTGATGTGGTATGCTCCTATAATACCACGGTTGAAACGTTTGTTCCAAAACAAAGAGCATGCCAAGGCGATGCGATGGCACAGAGAAGACCGTAAGAAAGACGGAAAGTTGAGAGTACCCGCTGACGGGTCGCAGTGGAGAAAAATCGAAAGAAAGTACGGGAAGGAGTTTGCAGATGACGCAAGGAGCGTATGGTTTGGTCTAAGCGCAGATGGCATTAATCCTTTTGGGGAGCAGAGCAGCAACCATAGCACCTGGCCTGTGACTCTATGTTTGTATAACCTTCCTCCTTGGTTGTGCATGAAGCGGAAGTTCATTATGATGCCAGTGCTCATCCAAGGCCCTAAGCAACCCGGCAACGACATTGATGTGTACCTAAGGCCATTAGTTGAAGAACTCTTACAACTGTGGAATGGAACAGGTGTACGTGCGTGGGATGAGCACATGGGGGAAGAATTTGACCTAAAGGCGTTGCTGTTCGTGACCATCAATGATTGGCCTGCTCTCAGTAACCTTTCAGGACAGACAAACAAGGGATACCGCGCATGCACGCACTGTTTGGACGATACCGACAGTATATATTTGGCTAATAAGAATGTGTACCTGGGACATCGTCGATTTCTTCCGAGCAGGCATCCCGTAAGAAAGAAAGGCAAGCATTTCAAAGGTGAGGCGGATCACCGGACGAAGCCTCGCCACCGTACTGGTGCTGATGTACATGATATGGTCAAGGATTTGAAGGTGGTCTTTGGAAAGGGTCCTGGTGGACAACCTGTTCCGAATGACGCTGACGGACGCGCACCCATGTGGAAGAAGAAATCTATATTTTGGGACCTGCCCTATTGGAAAGACCTCGAGGTCCGCTCCGCAATCGACGTGATGCACGTGACGAAGAATCTTTGTGTGACCCTGCTTGGCTTCTTGGGCGTGTATGGGAAGACAAAAGATACACCTGAGGCACGGGAGGACCAGCAACGTATGCACGGAAAAGACGGCATACATCAGGGTCATGCAAGCTACGCTCTTACCAAAGAAGAGAAGGAAATCTTCTTTGAATGCCTGCTCAGTATTAAGGTACCGTCTGGCTTCTCGTCGAATATAAAGGGAATAATAAACATGGCAGAGAAAAAGTTCCAGAACCTAAAGTCTCATGACTGCCACGTGATTATGACGCAACTGCTTCCGGTTGCATTGAGGGGGCTTCTACCGGAAAACGTTCGATTAGCCATTGTGAAGCTATGTGCATTTCTCAATGCAATCTCTCAGAAGGTAATCGATCCAGAAATCATACCAAGGTTACAGAATGATTTGGTGCAATGTCTTGTCAGTTTCGAGTTGGTGTTCCCACCATCCTTCTTCAACATCATGACGCACGTCCTAGTTCACCTATGCGAAGAGATTAACGTTTTGGGTCCTGTATTTCTACACAATATGTTCCCCTTTGAGAGGTTCATGGGAGTCTTAAAGAAATATGTTCATAACCGTGCTAGGCCAGAAGGAAGCATCTCCAAGGGCCGTCAAAATGAGGAGGTCATTGAGTTTTGTATTGACTTTATTCCTGACCTTAAGCCGATTGGTGTTCCTGAATCGCGGCATAAGGGCAGACTGGATGGAAAAGGCACGCTAGGAGGGGAACAAATAATATGTATGGACGGACATTCTCTCACTGAAGCACACTACACAGTTCTACAGAATTCCGCCTTGGTGGCTCCGTATATGGATGAACACAAGAATTTGCTACGCTCCAAACACCCGGAGCGGTCTGATGACTGGATTACACGTGAACAAACCAGGAGTTTCGCCAGCTGGTTGCAAGCACGTACCATGCATGACACCTCTATTGAAGATGACCTGTACTTGCTGTCCCAGTTACCATCTTCGAATATAATGACTTTCAAAGGGTACGAGATAAATGGTAATACATTTTACACGATCGCCCAAGATAAGAAGAGCACCAACCAAAACAGTGGTGTCCGCTTTGATGCAGAAACCAAGACGGGAAAGGAAACATATTATGGTTATATACAGGACATATGGGAACTTGACTATCGACGTGGTTTGAAGGTCCCTTTGTTTCGGTGCAAATGGGTCAATATGACACGAGGCGGGGTAACGGAAGACCCGCAGTACGGAATGACAACAGTGGATCTCAACAATCTTGCGTATGCAGACGAACCATTCGTCCTAGCCAATGATGTGGCACAGGTTTTCTATGTGAAGGACATGTCTACCAAGCCAAGAAAAAGAAAAGATAAGGAAGCGAATGCATCGTACGATGAGCCAAAGCGGCACATAGTTCTTTCTGGGAAGAGAAACATCGTGGGAGTGGATGACAAGACAGACAAGTCAGAAGATTATGAAAAGTTTGATGAAATTGCTCCATTCACAGTGAATATTGACCCGAGCATCCCGTTAAATGATGAAGATTTTCCATGGCTACGACGCAAAAGGACACACGCGAAGAAAAAGTTTCACACCCAAAGATCTGGGATGTGATCGGCTTAACTATCATCACTTTCTTCTGTGTTTCACACCCAGGAGGGAATCTCTGTAATAGTTAGGGTAGCTAGTTATGTGTTTTGGCATTTGAAACGCGAAGAAATTTTATGTGCAAGCAAATTCTTTCATGCATTTACTGATTTTTTCAGCTAAATGACCCTGAAATTGAAAAGCATTTCAAATGAACTCAGAAAAGGATGAAAGTTGGCATGGTATCATAATTTCACCCACATAGCATGTGCAAAAAAGTAGAGAGGGTTACCGCAAAAACTGGATGCACTTCGTGTACAAAATGGACAATCTGTTTCGAAGTATCAGGGTTTCGGACGAAAACTCATCCGTTACAAAGGCATTTCATTTTTTAAATAACCTAAGCATTACCAAATTGAATATAATGATAAAACACACTAATATTAAATTTAAGAAAAAAGAATCACTGAAAAATCTATTTTCAAAGTTAAGTTATTCACAAAAATAAATAAAGCAAAAAAATAAGAAAAAAAGCCCACCTACTGGGCCACAGCGGCCTGCATACGACTAGAAACCCAAATTCAAGTTGGGCCAGGATGCAGGCCCGCTAGCCCAGTAGGCCCAATAGGGCATCGCAGAAGAGGTAGGCCCAGAAGGCCTGCTTAAGAGAGGAGCTCGAGACAGCAACGACGGCGGGGCTTATAAGCAGGTGCGAGTGCACCTCGGCTAGCGAGGTGGGACTAAACTTTTGTGCCCCTCGCCTGGCAGCGCACACCCTTTAGTACCGGGTTGTGGCACCAACCGGTACTAAAGGGGGGGCCTTTAGTACCGGTTGGTTCCACGAACCGGTACTAAAGGGGGGTGCTTCCCGCCGCTTGGCCTGGCCAAAATAGGCCTTTAGTACCGGTTGGTGGCTCCAACCGGTACTAAAGGTGCCTTCTATATATACATCACTTCGAAAAATTTCATTCTCCCTCTGTTTCTTCCTGGTCGATCGACGCCGTCGCCGCCCCCGTCCTACGCCGCCCCGTCGCGCGCCGTTGCCGTCGCCGCCCCCATCCTCGTCGCCGCCCTCATCCCCGTCGCCGCCCCTGTCCCCGTCGCCGCCCCCGTCGCCGTCGCCGCCCTCGTCTCCGTCGCCGCCCCGGGCCCGTCCCCGTCGCGCCGTCCCCGCGTCGCCGCCCCGTCACGCCCCGGCCCGTCGCCGCCCCGGCCGTCGCCTCGCCGTCGCCGTCGCCCCGCTGTGAGCTCTCCCCTCTAACCCCTCTCCCTCGCCCCCGGTGGCCACCATTGGCGCCGCCCCTCCCCGACCCATACACACACAAGCATGATGGACACACACACACGCACATTTCCTTAAGTTAATTAGTATATACGTATTTTGTATGTTTAATTAGTTTAGATTTTTCAGATTATTATTTTTTCACTAGTATATATGTATGAATGCATGTTAGATGGATATAATTAGTGTTTAATTAGTATGGAATTTTTTATATAATGTTGTTTTTCTGTTTTTAATGGATGTATAGAAGTTGTTTTTTCTGTTTTTAGTGTTAGATGCTTAATTAGTATGAAATAGCATATAGAATTTTGACATATGCAATGATAGCATAATTAGTGTTACATTTGCATATAGTATTTGTTGTCGACGATGCCCGGCCCGCATCCTCGCCGTCGACCCGTTCGCGACGACGTCCTGCTTCAGAGGACCCATGTCCGGGACTGGGCTCCGCCGGGCTGGCACTGGGAGGTGCTACCTTCAGGGGCGCGACGCTTGGTGAGGAACCCGGCCCCGGGTCCCGTCGTCGACCCTCATCTCCTTTGGTGGCATTCGCGTGGGCCACTTTCGGTGCGGAGGGAGCCGGCCCCGCCGGAGGTGGTACGTCGCCGTGTCAGGGAGGAGGACGAGCACGTCCATCGCTACATGGCTGCTATGGACGTCAGGTTCTCCAATACCTGGCAGGTTCTTTGGGGAGATCACCCGAGCTATGATCCAGTGATGGTTCCTTCACTTTGGTTGTCCACCGCCTAGATTACTCTCTAGTATTCGATCTTTATTAGCTAGCTAGCTAGCTAGTGATGTATTCGATATATAATATTCGAGATGATTTATTCGAGATTATATATATTATTTGAGACGATGTATTCGAGATTATATCTATTATTCGAGACGACGTATTCGAGATTAAATCTATTATTCGAGACGATGTATTCGAGATTATATCTATTATTCGAGACGATGTATTCGAGATTATATCTATTATTCGAGATTATACTAAATTGTTTTATATTTCTTTTGGCATAGTTAAATAAAAGCTATGGCGGACAATACCGACAGAGAGAGAGAACAGACCATGTTCGATATCATACGCGGGCCAGATGATGATCAGAATGAAGAAGATTTTGACGGCTCCGAATTTCTAAACAACACCGGAGAGGGTGATATGATATTCGATCGCGACGACCGAGAAGATGAAGTCATGAACTACGACGAAGAACATGTTGATCCTGAAACAACAAACACCGGCGAGGTATATATATTTATATAAGCAGGAATCTGGTGATCATCGCATGTTTTAAATGAGTTGAAGATATATTAACGAATCGATCTTTCTTCTTTCAGCCATCCGGATCGAGCAAATCTTCAGGCAAAAGGACGAAACGAGGCCCGAACAAAAAGTTGAAGGAGGGCGTAAAGTACAATATCGAGGCATTCAAACCTAATGGCGAACCATTAGCGCCTAAGAAGATTGCGGACAAGTTCGTTCGTCAGTGCGGAGTTCTTGTGAAGGACCAACTCCCGATCTCCCTTCAAGAATGGAGAAAGCCAGCAAAGCCACGTCCAAATGTTACTTTTGTCGACGAGAATAAAAAAAACTGCTTTGGGATACTCTCATGGAACATTTCACCCTACCAGATAATTTCACAGAAGCAGATGTGCGGAAAGTCAAGGACGCTGCTTTTAGGAAGATGGCGGTTGCATTCAAGAACCACAAGAGAACGACGTGGGAGAAGTACGTCAAGGGAGGAAGGAAGACTCCAGTATTCGAGGGGATACTAGAGAATCAAAGTGCTCATTGGGACGATTTCGTGAAATTCAAGGATTCAGAATTAGCTAAGGAACGGTCGAGAATAAACAAGAAGAATGCCGAAAAAAAGGATAAGTTCCATAAGCTGGGGCCAGGTGGCTACGCGGTGGCAATGCCTAAGTGGGATAAGTCTGAGAAAGAGATGGAGGATGCAAGTGTCACTCCGGTTACTAAGAGCTGGCCCCCCAGGTGCAGGACTTGGTTCTATGCGCATGGGGGGGAGTTGGACCCGAAGACAGGCAATGTTTCGACGAAGGCATGTCTGAACGGAGCCGACGATGCGCTACTTGTTGCAATAGAAGAGGCTCGATCGGGGGTGTTCCAGCCCAACAGAGAGAACGACGAGCTTACGCGTGCCCTGGGAAATCCTGAACACCCGGGAAGAACACGAGGCAAGGGCGCTATTCCGTGGTATGAGGGGTTTTCGGACTGGAACGCCGACTACAGAACCCGTGCGAGAAAGAAGATTGCGGAGGAGAAGAAGAGGAAGATGGAGGAGGAGCAGAGGAAGCGGGACTATGAACGCCTTCAAGGCCTAGAAGCAAGTCAAGCGGAATTGGCAGCTAAATTCCAGCGGCAGCAGGAGCAGATCGACTCACTTAGCCAGCAAAGGGGGTCTCAGCAGCTGCAGCAGCTAGCGGATGATCCAGCATTGGATACCACCGCCCCATCCATGCCGAGAAGCAGCGTGGGTTCCGCCCCGGGCGACGCAGTAGTGCTGGATAGATACCCCGTGGATGACATCACGGAGAACACTAACTGCGAGCTACACTTCAAAATGAAGAACATATCCATGAAGGTGGCGGACGCGTTGCTTTTTCAAATTCCCCCGAGGCAACCTTCCATTGCAACCCGATTCCAGCGGGCTATGCTCGTGTCTTGGTTGATGAGGTGGTGGACCCATATTCGGAGCTACAGCTTGACATTCCTGGAGGTGACGACGAGCACACATTGGGAGAGGCCATACATCGTGTCATCCTATGGAGAAAGGATTGCATCATCTTTCGAAGTCCGCCACCGAGTCAGCAGACTCCCGCTCCTCCAAGTCCACCAACGCGTGAGGCCACTCCTCCTCCTCCAAGTCCGGCAAAGTGTCAGGCCACTCCTCCTCCAAGTCCGACACAGCGTCAGACGTCCACTCCTCCTCCAAGTCCGGCACAACCTCAGGCCACTGCAAGTCCGGCACAGCTTCAGGCCACTCCTCCTCGTCCAACTCAGCCCCGTCAGCCGTCTCCGCCGCCTCAGCAATCGCAGAAGAGACACCCCGCAGCTATGGTGCGTAGCGGTACGAGTCGAGGTCATAGTACAGGAAGTACAGGCGGAGGCAAGCGATATAAATATGGTCCAAACCTCACTACTCCTCTTCCTGTGAGGGCTTACGACAGGACCGAGGAGCAAACCAATGCCATAGTGCAGGCAGAACTCGACGCCCATTTTGGACCGAAACCGCCACCGCCGCCAAGGGAGAAAGTGCCTGTGGAAGTAGTTGACCACTTCATTCGTATGGCTCAACCACCAGCTCCTAAGCCTGTTGACACAGACTATGAGCGCCACATCAGGAAGTTACATCGACGACGTCTACAGAAGGAGGCGAGCTCGAGCTCGAGCAAACAACAAGCAGCTGTCAAAAAATGCGGGAAAACCGTTGCCCAGCTGGGAAAACAGGCGGCGCAATCGATCCCCCCGCTTGTTGTGCCGCCAACAACACGTGACAGTACGCGCGCCCAATATTATTGTGGCCAAACAGTTTACGTTCCCGAGGTGGGCGATGTGGTAATAACCCAGGAGCATATAATGCAGGCTGAAGAACTCAAGATCACTGTTGGACAACTCCTCGAGATCGAGGACATGCCTGGGATTACAGAGGAGGAAATAAAACGGAAATATGTCCGGGGCCAACCTTTGGTCGAGCCAGAAGATGTCAACAAGCTCCCAACGAGAATGTATGAATTGCATCAATGGTACATGGACATTACCAAGAGATCCAATCGAGAGTCCCTCATGGTGTATGTCAAGAAGGATGATTACTACCATGAGAAAGCTGTGGCCGTTGAGTATCCTGAACTGTTTCAGTTATACAATCAAGACGCACTCGACAAATCTATCGTCAGTTGCTATTGTCTGTAAGTGATTTCTTTCTGTAATTTAAGTCTCAAGCTAGCTGTAGTGATCCTTTTGATCAATCATTACCTGTAATTATCCTCACTATATTCTTTTCTGTGGTATTATGCAGGATGAAGATGTATGAAATGAGAAAAGGTGGACGCTATGGCATTGGGTTCATTGACCCAAACACCGTTAATGAATACACATGGAAAATAAACAAGCATCAAGAAAAAGAGGTAGAGGACAGCATGCTAGAGTTCTTGAAGCGCCTCAAATACAATGAAGATATACTACTTCCTTACAACTTCCAGTGAGTCACACTTTCTTGTACTACAAATTCTCTGTTTTTGCCTACTAGCTAGCTAGCTACATGTTTTTGCTTACATATGCCCGCTTAATTAAGACATGCAAACGTGTGTGCATGCAGATTTCACTGGATCTTGTGTATCATTAAAGTTGACGCCGGAACAGTTGAAATACTGGACTCGCTACTTAAAAAACAAAGTGACTATAACATCTTGTTTGGGATAGTCAACAGGTAATTTCAATCATTATTAACTATATATCTCGGCCTATTTAGTAATTCGTCATTTCATGATATGAACTATTTAATAACCCCTTTATTCATTTTCTTTGTCGGCGGGCAGGGCTTGGGCAAGGTTCATCAGCGTCACGGAAGGCGAATGGAAACCAAAGCTGAAATGGTTTCGATCCAAGGTAAGTAATTAAGTAGTACTAGCTAGCTAGCTAGCTAGCTGCCATCTCTTTAATTATCATGCTTGATTAATTATTATCTGATCAAATTAAATTCCATTCTCGTAATAAAGGCCCTGAAGCAGGCGCAGGGGACTGATCTGTGTGCATTCTGCGTTTGCGAGAACATTCGCATGATGGCGTCCGAAAGGAGCAGATCTCAAAGACAGGAATGGGTACGCTTGTCAGAACACTATTCACAATTTTTACACCATTATCGATATCTAGTCACACAACTAATACACATGCATATTGATCTCCTTCTTAACAGTTCAAAGAGGTGCGGGACAAGCTCCTAGAAACGGAGCGCGTAGAAGCACTTCAAGAGGAAATAGCGGGATTTTTGCTCGACCAGGTCATAAATCCGAAGGGAGAATACTATTACCCGCTACCGCCCCCATGAACCACTTCCAATTGTCATCGTGCTCCGAAGGCACCAATTAGGCTAATGCCACTGGCTCCGAAGGCAACATGCATATGTAGGAGAAATTGTATATAGCTATACATGTGTGTATGTGTGAATTAATATGGTTTGTGAGACATTGATGATATATATATGATTGGTTCTACTAGAAATTCTATTTATATATATATATTATATATATATATATATATGCATAACGTGTACAATGTGTAGTACCGTAAAATACAAGCAAACGAAAAAGAATTAAAATGGAAAACACAAAATTAAATGAAAAACAAATCATAAAACCAAAAACCCCCCAAACATTTTAGTACCGGTTGGTGTTACCAACCGGTACTAAAGGGCTCCCGGCCCCCAGAGCTGGCTCGTGCCACGTGGTTGCCCTTTAGCACCGGTTCGTGCTGAACCGGTACTAAAGGGGGGGGGGGGCTTTAGTGCCGAAACGTTAGTGCCGGTTCCTAAACCGGCACTAAAGGGCCTTACGAACTGGTGCTATTGCCCGGTTCTGCACTAGTGTAGGCTGACGAATTACACCGAGACTTCAACTTCATTTACAGTCGCCTTGATCCATTCAGATTTGGTCGAATGAACTAATGCCAAACTTGTGCTGGAGCGGTATGAAATCTTTGGCATGATAGGTTGTACTGCCGTCCCCGGATCTCACGGGATTCGAAATTCGGGAAGCGCGCGAAGCGGAGGGCACCACGGTAAAATGGGACGGATTAGGCAGGGGCGCCTCGATCTCCGTGCCGCCTTTTCTGCCACGTGCCCAGCGCCCGACTGTTGCGGGATTTGACATGATCATATGGGCCCACGAGTCAGCCACTCGGAAGCGGGCCTATATAAGGCGTTGCGGCCGATGTATTCTGCACAGTGCTCGCCATTCCCCTTCTTCCTCCTTTGCTTCTCCACCGCATTCGCCTCCACTCTCAACGTCACCGCCCCGTTCGTGCGCAGCCCGCAATGATGGGGAAGCACAAGACGGCAGCCCTAGAGCACGCGAAGAAGGCGACAGCGGCGGTGAAGGAAAAGAAGACGAGTCAGGGGGGATCATCATCGAGGGCCGCCTACCTCCCTGCTGGATCCAGGGCGACTAGATCCGGTCCACGATTTCGAAGGATGATCTGGTGGATCTGGCTGAAGGGGGCTTGATTGCCCACAGATCTTGGAGGCAGCCGGGCAACGAGACTACGCCGCAGCCGCAGGAGGGTGAGTGCGTCCTCCTCGCAACCCACTTAGAGCGTGGTTTCTCTTTGCCCCTCATCCATTTTTCCGAGGTTTCCTGAACTTTTTTGGAGCTCAACTTCATCACTTTTCCCCCAACACCATCATATATCTCACTGCATTTTTGTCTATGTGTGAGAATTTCCTGGATTGCCGACCGCATTGGGGTCTCTTCAAACACATCTTCACTTGCCGTTCTCAGTCTGTGAAAAAGGATAATCCGAGTGTTGTGAGGACGCACGTGATTTAGATGTGCGGAGGTCTAGGGATTCAGATGAGGGGCAGTCGATCTGGTTTTACTGTAAGGGCCAACCGACTCCTGGGCAGTCGACTGGTCTTCCTCCCTTCCCAATGGATCGGGTCCGGCAGCCCTCCTCGTTGAAAGTGACTTCAGCAGAGAAAACAGAGGTGAACATGTTGGTTGAACGAGTAGTCCAATTAGTCTGCGATGGTGTGACCGGCATGGATTTGTTGGAGGTGTTTCTTAGTCAACGCATCCAGCCACTCCAGGCTCGGGATCATCCTATGTGGATGTACTCGGGCATTGAGGACACCTCTCGGATTCACCCAGAGGAAGTCACCGAAGAGATGGTGGAGCAATGGTTGCAGGGCATCACTAGAAACAAAGACAACCCCAGGGGGTCGAGGAGAATCCAACCATTCGACTCCTCCAATGAACCAGACAAGGTTTGACTTTCACTACCGAGTGCCTTTTGTTCTGATTTGTAACTATCCTTGACCCTGACTTAAACTTGCCCAATTCTTTGCTTCGCAGATCTATACTGAGATGTACTTGATGCCCAATGGAGAGCAAGACCATGAAGGGGAAGCGAGCGGCGGTGACAACACCGACTGGAAATCTGATGATGAGGACGGGAAAGAAACTGAGGACTCAAGCATTGGCGAAGAAGTCGACTCCCCACCTTGCTCTGAAAGACGTTCCAAGCAAAAGCATGACCCCGCAAGTGTTCGTGGCAAAGTGGTTGCGCCAAGTACGCAGTCTTGGAAGCGCACTCGGACTTCCTCCCCTGTTCCGACTGAAAAGGCGCTGAAGCAGCCCAAGGTGGCACCCGCAAAGCCTCGGAAAGCCTTGCCTAAGATCAAAGTGGACGTCCCTGTCACAGCCCTAGAATTTGATTGCAAATAGCTGCAAAAGCATCCATGCATCATGTCTAAATTTCTTTGAAAGTTGAAATGGGGATTGTTGAAACCCTAGCACCAAATGAATTCAACTAGGTTCAATAAAAATAATTTCAATGAACCCAAAATGCCCTTCAGAAAAGTTCATGATTTTCGATAAAGGTGAAAACCTCTGGAAAAAATGATGCACATATTTCTAGGCCATTTTGGATTTTTGAATTAAATCTTATTGTATTTGACTTTGGAAATTTAAATATTATAAATAATTTAGGTGCTCAAATAATGTTGAAATTATTTGTGGGCCACTGAAATAATTCAGAAAGTGCTCATGAATAATTTCAGGATTTATAAAATTGATTTCGTTTTAAAACTGGATCAAATACAAATTGCAAAATAGAAAACAAAAACAAAAAAAATTGAAAAGGGCTAGAACCCACCTGGCTTACCTGGCAGCCCAGCTGGCCCGGCACCTTAGCTGAGGCCCAGCCCACCAGGGCAAAGCGGTCGTCCTCAACCTCCGCCAGAAGGCAGAGGCGTGTCGACGCGTGCGTGATCGCCGTGGCCACCTCCCTGCCTGCCTCATCCTTCCCCGACCCTTCTCGAGATGCCCAGGAGACGCCTGCAGCCTCCTCTGTCTCCCCCTCGTTCTCTGTCCCCTCTCCCACTCTCCAGCTCCTCCCCGAGCTCCATCCGAGAGCAGCAGCTGGCCGCCATCGCGCATATGCGTAGCTACCGTTCCCCTCTCGCTGCATCACCATGTTCAGAAGCTCCTTCATCGCGCACTTCGTCTCCATGCCGAAGGAAACGAGCCGGAGTGCTCCATTTCACCGCCATTTTTGTCATCTTCACCGGCGGATGCTGGAGATCCCCCTCGCCACTCCGATCTCTCCGGTGCTTCCCCAAGCTCGCCGACCCGGCCATCGCGCTCACTGTGAGGCCATGGTACGAACCCCCCTTTCCTTCTCCTCGCTTGTGCACTGTAGCCCCCTAGCCATTGTTGCATTGCATTGATTGTGTTCCTTCTCTGTTGCCGGTATTTGTCCCCTCTCAGTAGACGTGGTTTCGACGATGAGATCGATGACACCGATGAAGAACTATACTATCTTCAGAAGTGCCAGGCAAGCAAAACCCCCTTGTTCATTCCGATACAAACCCACTATCTCTTTCTGCTCTCTTTTACTGTTTTAGGACAACAACGATTCAATTGTTACATGTTGCGGTAGTTGAACCCCTTTCCTCTGCATGACCTGTCATTGCCATAGTAAATAGATGAAACCCACTAGCATGGGTAGGAGTTGTTTGAGCCCTGATGTGCCTACTCATTCATGCTTGTATGTAATGCCTGCTACTGCTTAGAGTTGAGTCTGGTCTGATTCATCAGGGATGAATCGGAGGTGTGTGAACTTGTCCTACCATTGTGAGCTAAGTGTGTGAACACGATTTGGTAAAGGTAGCGATGAGATGCCATGTATGAGTACATGGTGGGTTGTCTCATTGCAGCTGTCCATAGGAACTGAGTTTTGTGTTTGTGATCTGTGAACAGCTACTAGCACACATTGGGCTCCGGGCACTCCAAGCTCTCTTGACTTATTAATCAACCTGATCTCTGTCCAGGAGTTGCAACTAGTTTCTGGTGTTTGTAGGTAGTGTTAGTAGTCTACCAAGTGGCACCCAGTATAGGTGGGCTTGGGACAGACTAGGCACCATGGCCAGGTATGCCAAGCGTCGCCCGTTTGGTGGGCTTGGAACCATGTACACATCGTTTGGGGCCATGAGCGACACCCCGACCGGATCTCCTTGCGGATGGAACCCAAATAGGCGATAAACCTAGACTAGAGACTTGTGTGGTTAGTTAGGTCATGGCCGACTCCCTCGCCAGGCTTCCGCTTGAAGATTGCCGAGATACACGATGTGTAGATGGTGGTAAGTGGAGAGAGAGTGTGTGAAGAAGTACACCCCTGCAGGGTTATAAATGATCTATTTGAATAGCCGTGTCCGCAGTAAAGGGCTTCTGGGTTTCCTGTGCAGTTCATAGACAAGTGAAAATGGATACTCTAAAATGCGCAAGATAAGCGTGAGTACTATGGATGGCCTTCTCGTGGGGAGACAGGAGCGGATCCATAGTGGTGTATTGATATGGTGAATATGTGGACTCGTGTGTGCCACCTCAAAAGAGTTACTTGCAGTTGTAGTACAGGATAGCCACCGAGTCAAAGCTGGCTTGTTGCAGTTAAACTCCACCACCCATTTGTTGATACTGATGCATATGTAGCTAGTTCTGATGTAAGTCTTGCTGGGTACATTTGTAATCACATTTTCCTAATTTATGTTTTGCAGAGAGTCTTCAGTCTCACTAGTATTTCTGCGTGGACTTTGATGTTTAGCTTGACCTCAACTTCGATCTTGTGCCCTCGGCAGGATCTTGTACATAGTCAGGCTTGTCAGCCCTTTTTCATTTGTAGTTGTCTGTACTCAGACAAGTTAAGCTTCCTGATAATCCCAAGTGCAAGGGATCATCATAGAAATTTCCAAAGGTGGAAGTGATAAGTATGGAGTGTTGAACCCACAAGGAGCTAAAGGTAAGATCAATATTCTCTCAAGCCCTATCTGCCACTGATACTACTCTACGTACACTGAACGCTTGCTTCCAACTAGCAATGAGAAATAAAACTATGTTGTGGGTATGAAGAGGATAACTTTGCATGATATTAGAGAGCTAAAATATAAAAGTAGGTGTTGTTATCATAAAGTTAGAATATATTATAAATAGCGAGTGTGGAATAATGGTCGATCGGTGTGCGGAATTGTCCTAGGCAATTGTTAACAAGACCGGTAGTCGTCATTGCAATTTCATATGAGGGAGAGGCATAAGCTAACATACTTTCTCTACTTGGATCATATGCACTTATGATTGGAACTCTAGCAAGCATCCGCAACTACTAAAGATCATTAAGGTAAAACCCAACCATAGCATTAAAGCATCAGGTCCTCTTTATTCCTATACGCAACAACCCCCTTACTCGGGTTTGTGTTTCAGTCACTCACCAACCCACTATAAGCGAATCATGAACGTGTTGCAATAGCCTACAACGGGAATCCCTCACTCTTGCGTGACACGGAGGGCACCATAGGACAGCACCAAAATAAAACATGCAACTCGTACCAATCTAGATCATCAATCAACCCAAGGAAAAAATATATCTACTCAAAACATCATAGGATGGCAACACATCATTGGATCATAATATGTGGCATAAACCACCATGTTCAAGTAGGGATTACAACGGGGTGCGGGAGAGTGGACGACGTAAAAGAGATGAGGATGGTGATGATGGTGGTGAAGTTGATGAAGACGATCACTGTAGCGATGATTCCCCTCCCGATAGCACTCCGGCGCCACCGAGAGAGAGGAGGAGAGGTTCTCCCCCTTATGCTTCCTCCTCCATGGCCTCCCCCATAGATGGGGAAAGGTTCTCCCTCTGGTCCTTGGCCTTCATGGCAATGATGGCCTCTCCGGGATACTCCTCCATGGCCACCGGCGATGATGGCCCCCTCCGGCAGGGTGCCGAAGAGGGCATAGATTGATTTCTCATGGCTACAGGGGCTTGCGGAACTTCCGATCTAGGTTTCTTTCTGGAAGTTTTGGTATATATAGAAGAGTTTGGCGTTCATTTCACATCAGGGGGGTCACCGAGGTGTCCACAAGGCAGGGGGCGTGCCCTCCCCCCATGGGCACGCCCCCCACCCTCGTGGGTGCCTCGGGACTCCCCCTTACCTCGTGTTGATAGTGTTGCTCGTACCTTTAGGATATAAGTAACCTTTGCGGTAGTCCTTGAGGTCTGTGGTATTTCCTTCTTCCAAATACCATGAACTGCTTATGGCAGAAGTTCTTTTGAACCAAAAGATCACAACCAGAGTCCTATTGATGAGTTCTCCATTCTACATTGTGAATCTGCCAGTTCTACCTTTCTGCATGGGTTATTCGGAAGAAATATTGAGCTTTGCTCGACATACTAATCTATGCATCCACGACTCAGAAAGATATATGTTCCTTTCAGTTGTCCCTCTCTTTAGTTGTATCCTGATCTCCGTCTATCATTTGATAGTAAAGAGCATGTCTTGCATTCGTGTTCATCGATGCCTATTATTCTTGTGGTCCGTCAAGCCGTTCTATTTTAGAATGACTAGGAGAAACAAACTCCAGTACCTCATCCATTTCTAGGATTGGGCCAAAGTAGTTGTATCCCGCAGATCAAAATGCCAATCCCCCTTTTGTTTTGTTCTACCCTGGAGCATTACCATCTTATGTCAAGAATGTCATGAGAATTGCACCACCTCTTATGAATTCTTGATTTAGTAATACTTCTTTCCATCATTATTCATTCCTCGGTTCCGTGTTGTTGTGACTGGAATGCCGACAAGTGAAATGTGATATGTGAAATCAATACTTCGAGCAACTCGTTGCTTGGTAGTAAATGGACAATATTCTCATTCTTAGCGTGTTGGTTATTGAATCATAATTCTAAGATAGATTGTGCTACCCAGTCCTTATTTCTGGTGCACTCCTTGATCAATGAGTTAGGATTATTCAATCCCTTGCTTATTTGATCATATCGTCTTGCTCCAAAAACCAAGATTGTTCTTGAGCTTAGTAACAAACCGGTGGTTCGTGATGTTCCGAATATCTTCTCGGAAGTATTACCAAGTTGTCACCAAACCGCTATGTTGAGTTCGTGATCATGTTGGTTTTCCTCCAAACCACCCATTCTCCAAGATTCTGTGTTGGATACCCTAAACTAGTCGGTTGAGCTAAACAACAACTTGGAGAGTTGGAAGATAAAAGCTTTTCTGACTTAGTTCATTCCAAAGGGATATCTTTTCGAGTGTGTGTTGAAGAAAGATGATATCTTCATCAATTGGTCCTCGTATCAGTTGTTGGATCTATTGTCTTGTCAAAACTTTGATTTGAGTGTGGGTTATCGTCAAATCAAATCAGAACCAACGATGCTCATAATGTTGTCTTACTCGTGGTTGATCCCTCGATCATACACCATTATATATTTTGGTCTGACCAATGCTATCACCTTGTTAACATAGTTGTGGAATTCCATCTTCATGAGAATCTGGATGAATTGTTGTTGAGCCCATCAACAACATCCTTATCTTGTCTCCTCCATGATTCATGTTGAACATTAAGCTAGTGTTGGAAACTTTGTAGGCAATGTCTTCATGATCCATTCGTGAAGCATATGTTTGGACGAAAGAAGTGACTTCCTCTAATTCACGTGCACTTGATGTAAGTTGCCGCCGTGAATTCAAGAAAGTTTGATTTGCCTCCTCTGGAATCGTCCCAAGTCAGTCACGCATGTGCGAAGTATTCTACGGTTTGATAGACTGATCATCTCCATTCCATATGTATTCCTAGCACTGAAAGCCACTGATTGATTTGTTCAAGGATAAGAAGTTCAAATGCTATTCTCGAAGTGCCCAGACGGACATGCACAAGACTTCGTTATCTTCATTGATGGTTCCCAACCAGAACTCGGTAGTGTTTAATTGTAAGACTACTATGTGGTCATTGTCGGTGTCAAAACTGGCGGATCTCGGGTAGGGGGTCCCGAACTGTGCGTCTAGGCGGATGGTAACATGAGACATGGGACACGATGTTTTACCTAGGTTCAGGCCCTCTTGATGGAGGTAAAACCCTACGTCCTGCTTGATTGATATTGATATTGCGGATGTTTTACAAGAGTGGATCTACCACGAGATCAAGGAGGCTAAACCCTAGAAGCTAGCCTATGGTATGATTGTAAGGGTTGTTGTTCTGGTCCTACGGACTAGAGCCATCCGGTTTATATAGACACCGGAGAGGGCTAGGGTTACATAGAGTCGGTTACAATGGTAGGAGATCTACATATCCGTATCGCCAAGCTTGCCTTCCACGCCAAGGAAAGTCCCATCCGGACATGGGGCGAAGTCTTCAATCTTGTATCTTCATAGTCTTGGAGTCTGGTTGATGATGATAGTCCGGCCGATGATAGTCCGGCCGATGATGGTAGTCCGGCTATCCGGACACCCCCTAATCCGGGACTCCCTCAGTCATGCTTGTCTAGGACAGCGTGTTCACATCTGTGTAGCAGAACCAGCTCATGTTTTGGGGCATGCTATCGTAGTTCATTTCCCGAGAATCTCGCAACGTCATCTCGTCGGTTTGCATTGCAACCTTTCCTTTTCAGACATGCCGTCTGAAACATCATGTTACCAACCAGATCTGAATCTCACGCAGATATGATGGTTGGGAGATTCCCAAGAATTATAATATTGGTCTTTTGAACCGTTAAGTGGATGTCATGGCCAACACACTTATCCGGGAGATCTCTTATTGCAGTATCTTGAGTCAGCAATTTGGCCGTTCTTCCATGAGGATTTGGTATGACTTTGAACATAAGTTGTTCCTTATGGGTTCCTTGAGCTCCCGAAGTTAGACCTTTACTTGGTGTTCCAGATACCAAATGGTATTGAGTTAAGCTGGTACATCAAGGAGAACATTAGAAGTGGAGTGCTAAATGTCTCTCGGTCGACCATCCAGATTTCGTTTCCAATGATCTATGAATCAAATGTAATTCTTTTTTCCACTTAAGGGAATAATTCTACTAGTCACCTTCCCTAAGGTGTCACGTTATGGAATCATGGCAATTATCTCCTTGCTACTTTGAAACCTTGCACCATCTTACTGAAGCGTGGAATTGTTGCCTACCAACTTGAACCTTCGTCATCTACTTTTCCATCACCCCTGGTGTGTGTTATGTGTCTCAGCGCAAGAGATGTTGTTATGTCTCATTCCATGAATAGATCGTGAGTTGCTCGATCTTCGAGAAGATCGAATCCTGTAGAGGTTATTTATGTCGTCGTGTTGGATGAAGATCTCGAATGCAAAGATGTCCAGATCAAGATGATGATCAAGTCAACGTTCTTATGAAGTGCAAGTTGGATCATGAAGATCAAGTTAGCTTTGTATCCCCTCTTGTATCTCGGGACGAGATTCTTGTTAGTGGGGGTGAGTTATCACAGCCATAGAATTTGATTGCAAATAGCTGCACAAGCATCCATGCATCATGTCTAAATTTCTTTGAAAGTTGAAATCGGGATTGTTGAAACCCTAGCACCAAATGAATTCAACTAGGTTCAATAAAAATAATTTCAATGAACCCAAAATGCCCTTCAGAAAAGTTCATGATTTTTTATAAAGATGAAAACCTTTGGAAAAAATGGTGCACATATTTCTAGGCCATTTTGGATTTTTGAATTAAATACTATTGTATTTGACTTTGGGTATTTAAATATTATAAATAATTTAGGTGCTCAAATAATGTTGAAATTATTTGTTGGCCACTGAAATAATTCAGAAAGTGCTCATGAATAATTTTAGGATTTATAAAATTGATTTCGTTTTAAAACTGGATCAAATACAAACTGCAAAATAGAAAACAAAAACAAAAAAATAGAAAAGGGCTAGAACCCACCTGGCTTACCTGGCAGCCCAGCTGGCCCAGCACCGTAGCTGAGCCCCAGCCCACCAGGGCGAAGCGGTCGTCCTCAACCTCTGCCAGAAGGCAGAGGCGTGTCGACGCGTGCGTGATCGCCATGGCCACCTCCCTCCCTGCCTCCTCCTTCCCCGACCCTTCTCGAGATGTCCAGGAGACGCCTGCATCCTCCTTTGTCTGCCCCCCCTCGTTCTCTGGCCCCTCTCCCCCTCTCTAGATCCTCCTGAGCTCCATCCGAGAGCAGCAGTCGACCGCCGTCACGGTATGCGTAGCCACCGTTCCCCTCTCGCCGCATCGCCATGTTCAAAAGCTCCTTCGTCGTGCACCTCGTCTCCAGGCCAAAGGAAGCGAGCCGGAGTGCTCCGTTTCGCCGCCATCTTCATCATCTTCACCGCTGGACGCCGGAGGTCCCCCTCGCCGCTCCGCTCTCTCCGGTGCTCCCCCAAGCTCGCCGACCCGGCTATCGTGCTCACTGTGAGGCCACGGTCCGAACCCCCTTTCCTTCTCCTCTCTTGCACACCGTAGTCCCCTAGCCGCTCGAGGCCGAGCTCCGACCGCCGCCTCGCTCGCCGCAGTTGCCGCTATTGGCCACCCCAGCCGCAACTGCAGCCACCGTTGGACGCGCCGCGTCATGGCCGTTCCAACGAGACCAGCCGCACGTCCTCCCGATGCCGGAGTTGGCCGGACAGTGAATGCCGCCGTGCTCCGGTTATCACCGGCGCTAACTCGCTGACGTGGCACTGTCATTAGTGCTAATCCCTGCTAGCTAGACGCCCCCAGAGCCACTGCCAGCGGGTCCCGCAGCGAGTCAAACCCCAGTGACACGGGATTAGACCCGGTTAATCTCAGTGTCACTGACGTGTTGACCCCACACGTCAGGTTTGACCGCAGTTAGCGCTGTTGACCTGCTGACGAAGGCATGACGTAGTGCTGCACAATTAATAGTTTTCTTGATTAAAAATAATCCAGGAAATTTTAGAAAACAATTTAAACTTCTGAAATTCGTAGAAAATCTACCGTAACTCCAAATGAAATAATTTATATATGAAAAATTATCAGAAAAATTCAATCTATCCATCCATACCTGTTTCATGCATGACAAACCGACCTAGACCTGCTGTACTTGTGAAAACACATGAATGGCATTTATAAATGTTTAATTTGGAGTTGCATTTGAACCCTTGGTTCAAATGGACTTCATCTAAATAGGATGCTAGATGCATTAGCACAAACCACATCACATCTTCATGCCATGTTCATGCATCATATTGTTGCATTGCATTGATTGTGTTTCTTCTCTGTTGCCGGTATTTGTCCCCTCTCAGTAGACGTGGTTCCGACGATGAGATCGATGATACCGATGAAGAACTATACTATCTTCAAAAGTGCCAGGAAAGCAAAACCCCCTTGTTCATTCTGATACAAACCCACTCTCTCGCTTCTGCTCTCTTTTACTGCATTAGGACAACAATGATTCAACCGTTACATGCTGCAGTAGTTGAACCCCTTTCCTCTACATGACCTATCATTGGCACTGTAAATAGATGAAACCCACTAGCATGAGTAGGAGTTGTTTGGGCCCTGATGTGCCTACTCATTCATGCTTGTATGTCATGCCTGCTACTGCTTAGAGTTGAGTCTGGTCTGATTCATTGGGGATGAATCGGAGGTGCGTGAACTTGTCCTACCGTTGTGAGCTAAGTGTGTGAACATGATTTGGTAAAGGTAGCAGTGAGAGGCCATGTAGGAGTACATGGTGGGTTGTCTCATTGCAGCTGTCCTCAGGAACTAAGTTCTGTGTTTGTGATCCATGAACAGCTACTACCACACATTGGGCTTCGGGCACTCCAAGCTCTCTCGACTTATTAATCAACCTGATCTCTGTCCAGGAGTTGCGACTAGTTTCTAGTGTTTGTAGGTAGTGTTAGTAGTCTACCAAGTGGCACCCGATAAATGTGGGCTTGGGACAAACTAGGCACCGTGGCGGGGTATGCCAAGCGTCGCTCGTTTGGTGGGCTTGGAACCCTGTACACATCATTTGGGGCCGTGAGCGACACCCTGGCCGGATCTCCTTGCGGATGGAACCCGAATAGGCGATAAACCTGGACTAGAGACTTCTGTGGTTAGTTAGGTCGTGGACGACTCCCTCGCCAGGCTTCCGCTTGTAGCTTGCCGAGATACACGATGTGGACATGGTGGTAAGTGGCGAGAGTGTGTGTGAAGAAGTACACCCCTGCAGGGTTATAAATGATCTATTTGAATAGCTGTGTCCACGGTAAAGGACTTTTGGACGGCCTGTGCAATTCATAGACAAGTGAAAGTGGATACTCTAAAATGTGCAAGACAAGCGTGAGTGCTATGGATGGCCTTCTCGTGGGGAGACGGGAGCGGATCCATAGTGGTGTATTGATATGGTGAATATGTGGACTCGTGTGCGCCACCTCAAAAGAGTTACTTGCAGTCATAGTACAGGATAGCCACCGAGTCAAAGCTGGCTTGCTGCAGTTAAACTCCACCCCCATTTGTTGATACTGATGCATATGTGGCTAGTTCTAATGTAAGTCTTGTTGGGTACATTTGTACTCACGTTTTCTTAATTTATGTTTTGTAGAGAGACTTCAGTCTCACTAGTAGTTCCGCTTGGACTTCGACGTTTTGCTTGTTACCTCAGCTTCGATCTTGTGCCCTCGGAAGGATCTTGTAGATAGTCAGGCTTGTCAGCCCTTTTTCATTTGTAGTTGTCTGTACTCACACAAGTTTAGCTTCCGTGTGTGCTTGTTACTTGAATGCTCTGTATGTGTGGTCATGAGACCCATGTTTGTAATACTTGGCTCCTCGGAGCCTAATGAATAAATACTTTGAGTTGTACAGTTTTGTTGTGATGCCATGTTGTATTTGCACATATCGAGCATATTGTGTGTATAATTTGAAATGCTTCGTATGTGTGGGATCCGACAACCTAGTTGTCTATCCTTGGTAGCCTCTCTTATGGGGAAATGTAGTCTAGTGCTTCCAGTGAGCCATGGTAGTCTGCTACAGCCTGGTTTACCGAAGTCCTGTTAGCCCAGTTGCTATTGCTCCGGAACGCTTAGACTGGCCGGCATGTAGTCCTTCTTTGATCCTGTGTGTGTCCCTTCGGGGAAATGTCACGCGGTGTCTGGAATCCTGGAGTCCTGCTAGCCCAGTTGCTACAGCCCGAATTCATTCGCTGATGACCGACACGTTCATTGCTGGGTCATGTATGCCTGTACCTGCAAGTTAGTGCCACTTTGGGCTCACAACTAGTCATGTCGCCCGGGCTCCCTGTCATATGGATGCTATCGACACTATCATATACGTGAGCCAAAAGGTGCAAACGGTCCCGGGCCAGGTAAGGTGGCACCCATGGGAATACCGTGCGTGAGGCCGCAAAGCGATATGATGTGTTACATGCTAGATCGATGTGGCTTAGGATCGGTGTCCTGACAATCCCCGTTGCTTCTGGGTAATTATTGAGCTTTATCCTTTTGCTTTTGCATAACCTGACCTTCAGCCGACTCACTTTCCCGCCTGACCGAGTGAATTCTGAAATTTGTAGCACTGCTACTTATGTGACTTCCATGTACAAGGAAGATGATGACAAGGAGATGAAAGACGTGGCCACATCCAAAGCATGTATTACTCTTGTTATCTTGCTTTTACCCTGCCAATCATGTTCACGGTCGACTGAACTCCCTGCGGTCGATTCTTTTGAAGCTTTGCAGAATGTTATTGAACTTCTAGACGATGATGAAGAAGTGCCACAGAAGCCCACGGGAAGGAGGAGTAGGACCTTGGGCAGGAGGTCCTAGCCAGCAAGACACCGCAGATGATGCTAGTGTTAGAACCAGTGACCCAGCAGCCCGGAGACCTCAACCGAGCTTCTGTTACCTTTGCTGATCCTGTTTCAAGTGTATGCCCTTCGGCATCGACTTTCCAAGTCACGCTAGCTCAGCTCTCCAGGCTAACGTCCAGGTTAGTTGACTTCCGACTGATCTTTAGCTTGACGTTTTTTCTGTTAGGACATGCTACTTGAAAACTGCTGCTTTACTATCCGTAAGATGCCCGTGGATGAGTGTTGTGCATCTATCAAGAGTCTGCATCTTGCATCTGTACACCCACTGGGTGTTTTCAACTTTTGCTGAGTAATTTTCCACTTGATTCGACCATGTGGTGTCGAGTGTACCGTTGAATCAGTGGGGGCACACAGAGTGTACCCACTGGGTGTAGTCCCCGAGACTTTCGTCGAATGTTTGATTCAACGGGGGTCGTTATCAAAAATATCTCTTTTTAGTTCGTCCACACGGTTTAGACTGGTCGTACCAAGTTGGATCCAGACCAGTGGGGGCATGCAATGTGCACCCACTAGGTGTATTCCCCGAGACAGCGGTCGACTGCAGGCACTCGGCGGTGGTCTGAGAGCAAGTATTGCCACACTTCTTGTTGTTGTTTTTTGAAGCACGTCGAGTGGAAAGCGGAACCAGTGGGGGCACGCCAAGTGCACCCACTCGGTGTAGTCCCCGAGACTACTGTTGAATGTTTGATTCAGCAGTAGTCTTTAGAATTTTTTTTGTGGTAATGATTTGAACCTGTATCTTTTCCGCTCGGAGCAATTGATCTCTGTCTCAGTCGATTGACATGCCTTATTCATTGACCGCAGAAATCTTGTGACTTTGGGAGCCAGTTCGCCTATTTGCAGAAACAACAAATCCAACCCAATCTCGACCTGGGACTGGCCAAGGAGAACTTGAATAAAGCATAGGATGAAGCCACTGCCATGGGAGGTAATGACTTGTCGACTGTCTGCTTTGTCATCTTCTCTTTTCGTTCATTGAACCGAGTGACACTACTCGAGCAGATATGCGTAGTGAAAACAGACAACTCCAGGCCCGTCTGAAGAATGTTATTTCTTTAGAGAAAATGAAGCAGGCGCTGGAACAGAAGGAACTTGATCTTGCTGCAGCTCAGAAGACGGCGCGGGAAAAAACCGAGCTTGCCGACAAGAAGCTAGATTCAGTTGGCAAGTTAGAAGAAGAAAACGCCAAACTAAAGACTGCCATCAGCGAGGCCAACAAGGAAGTCGTGCAGCTGAAGAAGGATAAGGTGGCTCTAACCGACAAAGTTGGAGATCTCACTCGGAAGAGGGACGAACTGGAGGCTTATCTGGGAGGACTCGCCAAGAAGTTGTTCCTTATGCTTGAAGGTGTTTTTCCTTATCTAACTGATTTGCTGCTGTCGACTTGCCATATAGCTGCTGACTTATCGCTTTATTGTGTGTGCAGAATTCTATCAAAACTTCGAGGAAGAGACTGGGAGAATTGAAACGAGCTTGGACCCCATCCTCTCTCCTGTTAAGGATGAAGCTGCCATGAATGTGCTCCGACTGGAGTGTCGCCTTGCCAGTGCCATGGACTACCTTGCGCGACTGAAGGTGGCGGTGTCGCGGATTGACACAACGCTCTGGCCATGGGTGAAATTTTAGAATGATCTCGAGTCCATGATAACTCGGCTTAATAAGATCCCTGGTCGAGTGCAGGAATGGAAGAAGTTATCTGCTCGGTGTGCTGTTGATGTTGCTCTGTCTCTGGTCCGTGTCCACTTCAAAGAAGCCAAGGAAGAGAAGCTGGCAACGCTCAAGGTTGCCAATACCAAGAAGCTTGACTTCCAATCCTTCATGGAAACCTTCATCGAAGGAGCCACTCGCATTGCAGATGGAATCAACTTTTACGAGTTCATCGAGCCTACCAGCCCTCCTCCTGCGGAGCGAACAAACTTTAAGCTCTGATTAAATTTGCCTCGGAATGCCGAGTAATTTTGTAACTGTTAAACTCTTTCGGCCCTGATGCCCGAGTACTTTTATCTGCGGTTCGGAACTTGTGAGATTTATCTGAACTTGGTTCTTCTTAGAACACAATTGCTTTGGCTTTCTCTTAGAATGGAAATTGTCCCTTCACTCGGAACAAAATTTTGTACATGTGATGCAGCTCTGAAGAGAAGGTCACAAGTTGAAAAAGGGTCATCTGTCCCGGCTGGTAAGGGCCTTTTTTCCCGGTTGTTGAACCGGGACTAAAGGGTCGTTACTGATGCCCTAGCCCTTTAGTCCCGGTTCTTACACGAACCGGGATAGATGGGCCTCCACGTGGCCGGTGTGGCGAGCCCAGGCAGGAGGGCCTTTGGTCCCGGTTTGTGGCACCAACCGGGACCAATTGGCATCCACGCGTCAGCATTTCAGGGGCTGGGGTTTTTGTTTTTTTTTTGAAAGGGGGGTGGGGGTTGGGGGTTTTGGGGTGTTAATTTAGGTGTTTCATATATTGTGTTAGCTAGCTAATTTATAGAGAGAAGTGTCCTCTCTTATCTCCGTGCTTTGTCGACGCTACGTACTATATATGTATAGAGAGGACTAGACACGCTAGCTAGTAAGCAAATGAAGGAAACATAAGATCATCATGAACATATGCATACAGAGAGAAGTTATATCGACCACGTCTCCTTCTCCGAGAGATTAGTCGAACAACAAGTTCTCGTATATCTATCCGACACTACTGGCTACATATATACAATAATTATCTCTTACAATATAATCTCCTAATTATATATGAACACAGGGTCCACATAGTATTCTCCATCTTCAGTGATCACGTGGTCAAGGAAGAATGCCGCCAATTCCCCTTGAATTGATCGCATATGATATGGTGGTAGGAATTCATCCCGCATCTGAAAGATCTAATTTGAAGAAGGGGGTCAATACATTTATATATGAAGAAATGAAACTCAACACAAATGATGGTAATAAAATAAAATTGTGAATATTATTTCTTACACACTTCACATTGTTCGTCAGAGTAGCCCCGCTCACAGGTCGTGTGGCGGATGGACTTGCAAACGTAGTATCCACAGAAATCATTCCCTTGTTCCTGCCACAACCACTTTACAAGGAACTGAGGTCAATCAAACTGATAAGCAAGCATGCTTAATGGTATTGATGAAACTAGCACTTGAATCACTAGGAGATGCGCGGAACATGCTTCTATAGTACTTACTTTCGGGTCTCTAAATTGCAGCTTCTTCGGCAGTCTCGGAGCTTTTTTGGTGAATTTTCTCCAAACCCTGCCAGACAAAGAAAACAATTACTTGATATCAGGAAATGAACAAAGTTGCTGATATGGTGGATAATGATAGATTTAACTTACTTCTCGAGCATTTGAGTCATGTCCGCATAGTCCTGGGGATCTTTTCGTCTCGAGTCTAAGACGGTTACTAGTCCCTGCTCAAGCTTAATCTCTAGGAGAATATAGTGGAACCTGCGCATGCATGCATAACTCATCAATTACATTACTATAATCTGGACTAATAAGGGAAACCGAATATGCACAAGACAGTAACACTCACTTAAAGTTGTAAGGAAAGAGTATTATATCTTAGTTTTCATTTATTACCAATGATGTTAGCAAGTTGGCCTTGGTATATTCGGCATGATATTTAACCGCAGTTGCATCTATGAGATTTGTGTTAATGAACCCAATATCACCGATTTGTCTTTTCTTCAATTCAACGATCTTCAATCTGCATAATATAGTGAGGATAATTATAAATACATGCAATGAAAGAGCTGACCTATATAGAGAGACTTAATGATAGAAGTAGTACTACTTACAGACAGTAGCAAGTGACGGTTGATTTATCGAGGGCCTTTTGATTGAAAAACTGGAAGAACTCTCAGCGTCAAAATATTCAACAATTCAATTCCAACGAGGTCATGCTCCTCTCTAACTCTCAGCGTCAAAATATTCCTCCCCCCAGACTCTCAGCAGGTTTTCATGTAGCAATCATGGAATCTTCTCATCATCGTTGTTAGAGATCTTTCATCTTTGATGAGAGGCTTCCCGTACTCGTATCTGTGTTCCTCCACCTCCAAGAAATCATAATGTACATCGTCGGGCAGTAATCTCCAAGATTGCTATAACCGGGCACCATCCTCGGATCATTATCGACGATGTCGCTAGACACCTTGAGCGGGGGGCACGATTGGTTCGCTTGTTCGCCGAGCTGGGCAATTTTTTTCCCAGCTCGTCGTTCTTTTAATCCTTGATCACTGACAGTACTTCCCGATCGCTCCGCTTTGACAAATGTCTTTGCAATAATGCGCTCATAGTTGCCTTTTGGCGGAGACTTTGGTGGTTTTTTCAGGGCAGCCAGAGTGCGCTTCGCTTTCACCGGATCTACCTTCTCCTCCGGAGGTGGATGTTTCTTTGCTTTCACCCCTTGAAAGAAGTTTGTCACTTCAGCTCGCACGATCTTCGTGTTCTCCTCCGGGGTCCTCTCGTATGGTAACTTCTCTGGAGTCTTGAGAGAAGGACCGAATCTGTATTACCTCCTGCCTCTGGCTATACTGCTAGACGCCGACAGAGCAGACGGAGTGGCTGTGGCTGTCTTCTTTCCTTGCTTACGAGGCGGAGGAGAAGGACTACGACACAGAGGAGACGGAGCGGCGGCGGGTCTCTTCCGCCCTTGCTGACGAGGTAGAGAAAGAGGAGGCTAGCTGCTTGGGCGCGCCGGCGCAGGCGGAGAAGGAGGCGGAGTGCCGCCACGTGCCGGAGAAGGAGGCTGAGTGCCCTGATCACTCGCCGGAGGAGGAGGCGGAGTGCCCTTACTTGCCGGAGGAAGAGGAGGAGGCGGAGGCATCCAGTTCGGAAGGTTGATGAGCTCCTTCCGCCATAGGCATGGAGTCTTCAGAGCAGAACCCAGCCGAGTCTCCCCTTCACCGGTAGGGTGGTCAAGCTGGAGGTCCTCAAATCCCTCTGTTATTTCATCCACCGTCACCCTAGCATATGCTTCTAGAATCGTACGATAGTGAAAAGTTGCGCCTGGTTTAGGAGGTCGAACAGAGCCGACAACCGCCTTGACTTTGAAGTTCTGCCATTGCGTCATAAGGTGGCAATGTTGAGAGTCCGTGATAGCATCCACGAGATAACTAGCAGGAGCCGTCAAGACATGCTCCGGCTGAAGCAGCTCGGTGGAAGCCACGCTGCTTCTCCGCTGAGATGGCGTGGTAGCTTCGGGGGTAGTTTCCGCAGGTCGCTTGCTGCGAGCTACGTCTTGTTCCTCTAGCGCTTGAGCCCTTTCATGCAACATTTGAATTTGGGTCTGCTCCAATTTTTTCCTCCTCTCCTGGCATTTGTAACCGCCTGTGTCTGGAAGACCAGCCTTCCACAGAACGGAGCCTGGCATGCCTGGTGTCCGTCCAGGGTGCTCAGGATTCCCGAGGAGCATTTTGAGCTCGTCGTTCTCTCTGTCTGGAACGAACGTCCCTTGTTGTGCTGCATCGATATAGTGCAGTAGCCTCTTGACTAGTATTCTCATTTGCTCGTCCATCCAAACGCACTTCCATGATACAGGCTCCAAGGTTCCGCCAGCCCCGAAGAACCAAGTCCGGCAACGGTTTGGCCAGTTTGTCGGTGTACAAAAAGAGGGGTACACTTTTTGTACCCCTATAACTGTGCATGGGCAGTCTGAGCCACGGGCACCACCACACTGAGCAAGGCGAGGGAGGTGAGCCAAGGTAAGGCCAAAGCTCGAGGGAAGCAGAACGACGCCAAGACCAAGACCACAAAGAGCAAGGGAGACGAAGCAGACTCCCACGGCAAGATCCTTGCCGGGAGGAGCTTTTAGCGAACCCGGCAAGATCCTTGCCGGGGCAGCTCGTCCCACGCCCACGGATCGAGTCTCCCTTGAGTCCTCTGCCCCTTGGGACAAGGATTCGGGAGACATCTCTGTAATGGCATGCGGATCTTTGTGAAGACATTCAAGATCACACACACACTTTGGAAGATGATGATGATCCATGGCGGGATCCCAGCCAAGGAGGACCACGAGGCCCCCGGCAAGAGCCTTGCCGGGGATGACAGCAGGCGCCACGGCAAGACCCTTGCCAGGGCCCCGGCAAGGCCCTTGCCATGAACACTCGTAGGGCCACCATCAGGCTCACACCAGTCAACCTCCACTGCCGTTCGCACGCAGCTGCCGACCCGACCAGCTGGGCAGGCACCTGCGTGGCGGCATGCAGATCTTCGTGGAGACCCACTGCTGCGCCATCTCAGCTGCCTGCTTGTCTACATGGCACCGTAAGCACCGTTGGCCAGGGCGCGTGTCAACACGAAGGGAGGCGGCGACGAACGAGACAGGCCTCGCCCCCGCCCCCGATAAAGTAAGGACACCTGGGCAGGCGCATTAAATGCGCCTTGTCATGTAATGCGAGGCATAACCTCGCATTACTGTACCCTTTCCACCTCCTATGTGCCACTGTGGCAAACCCTTTTTCCCTATAAAAGGAGGCCCGAGGCGACCAGGGAGAGGATTCGGCTTTTTGGAGCTCCTCACGCCCGATAGCTAGCTCAAGAACACAGATATACAATCCACCAAAGCAGGAGTAGGGTTTTACGCATCCCCGCAGCCCGAACCTGGGTAAACGAACCGTGTGCTGTCTGTTTGATCCGCTCTTCTCACGACCCCGCGCCCCGCAACCGTAGTAGGGATTCTTGTGATCCCATAGGTGTCGTTTACACCGACATCTTTGGCGCGCCAGGTAGGGGGCACAGTTGTGAGAATCGGCTTTAGGAGTTAGTTCGACGCTTCTTCATCATCATGGCGCCCAAGAAGAAGATGACGGTGGCGGTTGGCCCGTCGGAGGCCGGGCATCCCGCCCCGATGCGGGCGAGCAGCGGACCGGTCGCTGAGAGGACCCGGAGCGCCATTTGCGAACACCAACACCGTCCCAGCAGCCGGAGGTTGGGAGGCGGCGATGTTCGTGCGCCTGGTAGCGGGCCACACGCCGCCAAATCCAAAGACGAAGCCAGGCCCTCCGCAAGCGGCGCAGGGCCTTCCAAGATTGCTGCCGCCCAACCCGAAGGCGGCTCGAGGGCTTCCAAGACTCCAACGCCGGCGTCGACGGCGCGCTCCTCTCAAGCGGTGCGCGACGAACGGCGTAATCACGCCGAAGATCCCGGGCGTCGCCGCGGGAAGATTCCCGAACGCCGCTCCCGGGAAGTACAAGACCTGCCCGCTCGCCAGAGCGCTGGTGAAGATGGCATGCGACCTCGGGGTCGTGATAGAGCTCCTTCTGACACGGTCAGAAGTCGAAGCGCGTCGCGATCCGTGCAGGTTTCCCTGCCACCAACGCCAGCAGAAGCCCTGGCGCGCGCGTAGTTGCTCCTCGATTTTCCTCCCACTACGGGGAAACTCGACGAATGGAGAGCCACTATCCGAAGCCTTGTTGCGGTGGACAACAAAGACGAACCAAGTATGGTGGAGCCCCCGGGTCGACGCTCTGACGGAATCCCACGCACCGGTGGCAGGAAAGCCGACGACGCCGCGACCATGGTGCAATCGCCTCCTCCTCGCCCGGTACCGCGGACATCAGCCCGTCGCGATGTTGTGGGCGACGGAATCTCCATAGCGTCGTCCGACCCTCGGACCCACCGCGACCAGCACTAAGTCCTTCGGGAACGAGAACATGAAGACGCTCGAACCACTATCGAGCGCCGGCGCGGAGCGCGCCACCAGTCAGACAGGCGAGCAGGGCTTGCTGTGAACCACCCGACACCGGAGCGCCCTGGAGGCCTACCTTACGAGGTAGGCTGTCTGGCTTTTGCCCGTGAGCTGCGATAGTTCCAGTGGCCTACTCACCGCACTTTCAAACCTAACGTCGGCAAAAGTACACCGACACAGTTCATTCTCTCAGGTTCGATCCCTTTATCAAGCAGATCATTCTTATCCTTGGCCCGCTTAGGCCGGGCTTTGAGGTAGCCACCTGAACCCGTGCAATGGTGAAGCTTCTTCATCGCAGCATTTATCTTGTTTGTCGCTGACATCTTCTTACTCTTTTCCGATGTCTTGTGGGCCACAAATGCGTGCCAGTGATCTCTGATCTTCTCATATTTGCCGATGAATTCTGGTGTCTCTTCTTTGTCGACAAACGTTTTCAGCTCATTCTTCCACCTCCTGAATAGGTCTGCCATCTTCTTAAGAGCATGAGACTTGATTAATTGCTCTTTAACTGGCTTCTCCGGATCCTCCTTTGGCGGTAGGGTGAAACTTGCCTTCAGCTCAGTCCAAAGATCATCTTTCTGCATGTCATTGACATAAGACACCTCAAGGTATTCCTTCTTAGGCTTATACCATTGGTGGATGATGATCGGGATCTTGTCCCTAACAAGAACCCCGCACTGAGAAGCAAATGCTTCCTTTGTCCGGATGGGTTCAATCTGTTGGCCGTCGCGCATGATTGCTGTGATCTCAAACCTTTCATCCGAGCGCAACTTTTTCTTCGGGCCTTGTCTCTTTACCGAAGTTGTGCTCGATCCGGAGGGCTAGAAAAAAGAAGAAAGATGAGAGTTAATTAATATGTGTACATACCAAAACAATGAATGCATCAATTAGCTAGTCAGCACAGGCTTAACTAATATATATACCTGGCCGGACTCTGTTTGGTCACCGGAGCCGTCACCACGGGCTCCTTCTTGCACCAACATTGGGTCACCGGAGCCATCATAATCATGTCTTTCCTCCTCCATTCTTTGATCACCATAGCCTGCTTCTTCACCCTATTCTTCCAGACCAGCATTGTCGTTAAGGTACGACAAGACATCACCTCCGGCTAAGATTATGTTCCCCAACACCTCTTCTGCTTCCTCATCTCGTCCGTGCTCCATTGTTTCTGCAAATACTACAACATGGCAATTATTACACAAAGATGACACCAGGTGGATATATTAGTGGCAAACGTAGACACCTAGCTTATTCCGGGTTTGGGATGGCCTCGGCAACGCTTCAAGGGTAGGGGCGCGGTGGGAGGGGGTAGGAGACCGACATTGTTTTTTTCTAGGGTTTGGATGTCCTCGAGAGTTTTGGTCGAGCGAGAGGGCCGGGGGGTGCTCCCGTGGTATAAGTTATCATGGTAGAAGTTATCCGGGAGGGGGTTATATCGACAACGACGTCATACATGATGGGGAACGTAGTAATTTCAAAAAATTTCCTACGCACACGCAAGATCATGGTGATGCATAGCAACGAGGGGAGAGTGTGATCTACGTACCCTTTGTAGACAGACAATGAAAGCGTTTGGTTGACGTAGTCGTACGTCTTCACGGCCCGACCGATCAAGCAACGAAACTACGGCACCTCCGAGTTTTAGCACATGTTCAACTCAATGATGATCCCCGGACTCCGATCCCGCAAAGTGTCGGGGAAGAGTTCCGTCAGCACGACGGCGTGGTGACGATCTTGATGTACTACTGCTGCAGGGCTTCGCCTAAGCACCGCTACAATATTATCGAGGACTATGGTGGCTGGGGGCGCCGCACACGGCTAAGAATAAGATCACGTGGATTAACTTGTGTGTCTCTGGGGTGCCCCTGCCTCCGTATATAAAGGACTAAAGGGGGGGCGCGGCCGGCCTAGGAGAGGCGCGCCAGGAGAGTCCTACTCCCTCTGGGAGTAGGATTCCCCCCCATTCCTAGTTGGAATAGGATTCGCGGAGGGGGGAATAGAGAGAGAGAGGGGCCGACCCCCTCTCCTTGTCCTATTCGGACCAAGGGAGGGGAGGGGCACGCGGCCCATGTAGGGCTGCCTCTTCTCTTTTCCACTAAGGCCCATCATGGCCCATATAGCTCCCGGGGGATTCCGGTAACCTCCCGGTACTCTGGAAAAATCCCGATTTCACCCGGAACACTTCCGATATCCAAACATAGGCTTCCAATATATCAATACTTATGTCTCGACCATTTCGAGACTCCTCGTCATGTCCGTGATCACATCCGGGACTACGAACAAACTTTGGTACATGAAAATGCATAAACTCATAATATAACTGTCATCGTAACCTTAAGCGTGCGGACCCTACGGGTTCGAGAACAATGTAGACATGACCAAGACATATTGGCTCCTACATATTCTACGAAGATTGAGGGAGTCCTGGATTAGGGGGTGTCCGGATAGCCGGACTACCATCATCAGCCGAACTATCATTTGCCGGACTATCATCATCGACCGGACTCCAAGACTATGAAGATACAAGATTGAAGACTTCCCCTCATGTCCGGATGGGACTTTCCTTGGCGTGGAAGGCAAGCTTGGCGATACGGATATGTAGATCTCCTACCATTGTAACCGACTCTATGTAACCCTAGCCCTCTCCGGTGTCTATATAAACCGGATGGCTTTAGTCCGTAGGACAACAATCACAACAACCCTTACAATCATACCATAGGCTAGCTTCTAGGGTTTAGCCTCCTTGATCTCGTGGTAGATCTACTCTTGTAAACATCCACAATATGAATATCAATCAAGCAGGACGTAGGGTTTTACCTCCATCAAGAGGGCCCGAACCTGGGTAAACATCGTGTCCCTTGTCTCCTGTTACCATCCGCCTAGACGCACAGTTTGGGACCCCCTACCCGAGATCCGCCGGTTTTGACAACGACATTGGTGCTTTCATTGAGAGTTCCTCTATGTCGTCACCGATAGGCTTGATGGCCACTTCAATCAACAACGATGCAGTCCTGGGTGAGACCTTTCTCCCCGGACAGATCTTCGTATTCGGCGGCTTCATACTACGTGCCAACTCCCTTGGCCATCTGGAGCAGATCGAAAGCTACGCCCCTGGCCGTCAGGTCAGGTTTGGAAGCTTAAACTTCACGGCCGATATCCGCGGGGACTTGATCCTCGATGGATCTGAGCCACAGCCGATCGCGCCGCGCTGTCACAATGGGCATGACCTAACTCTGCCGCCGGACAGCACCTTGGAGGCTGCACCCGGATCTGCTCCGACTCATAGTCCGGAGCCGATCGCTCGAATCGAGGACGGATGGCTGGACACCGCCTCGGGAGCCACAATTCCTACGACGATGGAGCCGAACACTTACCTTGTCCTACGTAAGCCCATGACTCCGAGGTGCCGGACTCCCTTCCGGACTCCGAACCTCCTGCGCCCCTGCCAGTCGAATCCGATTGGGCGCCGATCATGGAATTCACCGCTGCGGACATCTTTCAGCACTCGCCCTTCGGTGATATCATAAACTCATTGAAGAATCTCTTGCTATCCGGAGAGCCATGGCCGAACTACGGCCTGAACGGTTGGGACGCGGAGGACGAAGAAATTCGGATCCCACCCACCACCCACTTCGTAGCCACCATCGACGACTTAACCGACATACTCGACTACGACTCCAAAGACATTGACGGTATGGACGATGATGCCGGAGACTACCAAGAACCAGTGCCTACAGGACACTGGAAGACCACCTCGTCATACGACATATACATGGTGGACACCCCGAAAGATGGGGATGGCGAAGAAGCAGCGGAGGCCGATTCCTTAAAGAAACATCCCAAGCGCCGACTTCAGCGGCGCCGCTCTAAATCCCGCCACAGCAAGAATGGAGATTCCGGCACAGGAGATAATAACACCCCAGAAAGTGCCGAAGACAACTCCCTCCAGCTCGATCCAGCGCAGGAGTAGGCAGAAGCAAGCCCTCAGGAGAGGGCGACAGACGAAGAGGTCGAGGATGATAACTACTTACCTCCCTCCGGAGACGAGGCAAGCCTCGGCGACGACGAATTTGTCGTGCCTGAGGATCCCGTCGAGCAAGAGCGTTTTAGACGCAGGCTAATGGCCACGGCAAACAGCCTAAAGAAAAAGCAACAACAGCTTCAAGCTGATCAAGACCTATTGGCCGACAGATGGACCGAGGTCCTCGCGGCCGAAGAGTACGAACTCGAACGCCCCTCCAAAAGTTACCCAAAACGCAAGTTGCTCCCCCGATTAGAGGAGGCAGCATCACCAGCGCATAATACGGCAGACCGACCACGTCGTGGCCGCGATAGAGAGGCGTGCAAGCCCTCCACCAAAACCGTACCCCGGCATCGCTCTAAAAGCAGGAAGCCACGGGGGAACGCGCCGGACTTGCGAGATATATTGGAGGACAAGGCAAGACAATCCAGATCTATCTATGGATCACGTGGACGCCCCACGACCCACGACGAATACCGTCGCACCGGATACAACTACTCCGGCCGGGCCGAACACAGCAGACAACGCTCTCTCGAGCTACGTCGCGATATTGCTCAATACAGAGGCGCCGCACACCCACTATGCTTCACTGACGAAGTAATGGATCATCAAATCCCTGAAGGGTTCAAACCCGTTAATATCGAATCCTACGATGGCACAACAGACCCCGCGGTCTGGATTGAGGATTATCTCCTCCATATACACATGGCCCGCGGCGACGATCTTCACGCCATCAAATATCTCCCGCTCAAGCTTAAAGGACCAGCTCGGCATTGGCTTAACAGCCTGCCCGCAGAGTCAATTGGATGCTGGGAGGACCTGGAAACCGCATTCCTCGACAACTTTCAGGGCACGTATGTGCGACCACCAGACGCAGATGACCTAAGCCACATAATCCAGCAGCCAGACGAATCGGCCAGGCAATTCTGGACACGGTTCTTAACAAAGAAAAATCAAATCGTCGACTGTCCGGATGCAGAGGCACTCGCTGCCTTCAAACATAACATCCGCGACGAGTGGCTGGCCCGGCACCTAGGACAGGAGAAGCCGAAATCCATGGCAGCCCTCACATCCCTCATGACCCGCTTCTGTGCGGGAGAGGATAGCTGGCTCGCTCGCAGTAACAACCTCAGCAAAAACGCTGGCAGTCCGGATACTAAGGACCACAATGGCAGGTTGCGTCGAAACAAAAACAAATGCCGCATTAACGGCGACAACAATGAGGATACGACAGTCAACGCCGGATTTCGAGGCTCCAAACCCGGTCAACGGAAGAAGCCATTCAAAAGAGCCACGCCGGGCCCGTCCAATTTGGACCGAATACTCGACCGCTCTTGTGAAATACATGGAACCACCGAAAAGCCAGCTAACCATACCAACAGAGATTGTTGCGTATTCAAGCAGGCAGGCAAATTAATCGCCGAAAACAGTGACAAGGGGCTACACAGCGATGACGAGGAAGAGACCCGGCCGCCGAACAACAGAGGACAAAAGGGATTCCCCCCTCAAGTTCGGATGGTAAACATGATATACGCAACGCATATTCCCAAGAGGGAGCGGAAGCATGCACTAAGGGACGTATACGCGATGGAGCCAGTCGCCCCAAAATTCAACCCATGGTCCTCTTGCCCGATCACTTTCGATCGAAGAGACCATCCGACCAGCATCCGCCATGGCGGATTCGCCGCATTGGTTTTGGACCCAATCGTTGATGGATTTCACCTCACGAGAGTCCTTATGGACGACGGCAGTAGCCTGAACCTGCTTTATCAGGATACAGTGCGCAAGATGGGCATAGACCCTTCAAGGATTAAACCTACAACGACGACCATCAAAGGCGTCATACCAGGTGTCGAGGCCAATTGTACAGGCTCAGTTACACTGGAAGTGGTCTTCGGATCCCTGGATAATTTCCGAAGCGAGGAGTTAATCTTTGACATAGTCCCGTTCCGCAGCGGCTATCACGCTCTGCTCGGACGAACCACGTTTGCAAAGTTCAACGCGGTGCCGCATTATGCATACCTTAAGCTCAAGATGCCAGGCCCTCGTGGAGTCATCACGGTCAATGGAAACACGGAACGCTCCCTCCGAACGGAGGAACATACAACGGCTCTCGCGGCAGAAGTACAGAGCAGCCTTTTGAGGCAATTCTCGAGTCCGGCCGTTAAACGACCGGACACGACCAAACGCGCCCGGAGCAACATCAACCAAGACCACCTGGCACGTTCCGTGCACGCGTAGCAATGCGGCCCCAACCCCAGCCCTCGCAAAACTGCAAGACAAACTCTCCGCGTACATAATTACGCCCTGGAGATACCATGGGCATAGGGGGAAGGGCACCACCACAACAGACCCAGAGTGCGGTTCGACCACACCAGGGGCTCCCAAGTGTGTCGCTCTTTTTTGTTTTATTTTTCTCTTTTTTATACAGAACTCAGTCCGGCGGCGAACCGACTGAACTCATGATGCAACAGCTAGGGAAGGACTAAGGCCGCGATGAACACTCAGGTGGTCTCCATCACGAGCATTAAATTTGTTAAAATACAACATTCCGCGGCCTACCCCTGGAGGGAGACGCCTTTAATTCGTCCAATCCCTTGCTTTCCGCACTATTTGTATCATTCCGCACTGATAGCATATCTTCTCGAATAAAATGCAGCACTTTTTGCCTTTAATTGCATTACTTTATATATATATGTTCATTTACGACATGTTGCACCCGTGCATCTTGGTACGGCCAAACACACCAGGGGCTTATGTCCTCCGCTTTATGGTGTGATAAAGTCCGCACACTTTCACAAGTGCGGCACCCCGAACTTATAGCATTATATGAATCGGCTCCGAATCATGTCTTGGGTCAATAGTTGGGTTTGCCCGGCTCCCATGTTTGGCACCTTACGTTTCCGTTCTATCGGCTAAGGTAGCACTGGGAGAACCACTGCGATTGCGCCCCGGTTGAGCCGGGTTAACGCCTCAGTGGAGAAAGCTAAAACTGACCGGCATGATAAGGCGTGAGATTGGTCGCTGTTCGAGAGGTCCTTTCGGGTCCTTAAAGACCTACGCCGCTTCGAGCGAAGTTCCGGATTATGTCCGATGAAGGCGTGGATAGCGCCCCAATTCGGTCTTCCGAATACTAGGGGCTTCGCTGAAATTTAAAATTGTAGAATTCTATGGCTAAGTGAGAGTGTTCAAGCACTATAAGTCCGGTTGCCTGGTTCGTTGTGTTGAGCGCCTCCCTAGATGGACCCAAAAATGGGAACAAGAGTGCTCAAGTTTATCCCGAACACCCCAGCACTCGTGGCATGGGGGCTGAAGCCGACGACTTGCCATCTCTCAGATTTAATAAACGGCCGCACAGAAGGTAATATTTTAAATTAAACAAGCGTTGCTTAGCTCATATGAACAACGTTTTCAGCGCACAGGATAACAAATTGCGAATTCACTCAATAATTACATCCCTGGGGCACTCATCCGCAATCTTGCGGGCACCCTTCAGGACAGCCTTATAGTAAAGTTCGGGCGTACGATGCTCCTTGCCCGCTGGTGGCGCGTCAGTGATTAGCTTCTCCGCATCCAGCTTGCCCCAATGCACCTTTGCGCGGGCAAGGGCCCGACGAGCACCTTCAATACAGGCGGAGCGCTTGATAACCTCCACCCAGGGGCACGCATCCACCAGCCGTAGCACGAGGCCGAAGTAGCTCCCAGGCATGGCCTCTCCGGGCCACAGCCGGACTATGAGCCCCTTCATGGCCTGCTCGGCCACCTTGTGAAGCTCGACCAGCTGCTTCAGCTGGTCGCTAGGGCACCGGATGGCCGGCCTCAGCATACTGAGACCAGAAGACCTTCTCCGTTGAGCTCCCCTCCTCGGCTCGGTAGAATGCGGCGGCATCAGACACGCTGCGAGGCAGATCTGCAAACGCCCCTGGAGAGATCCGAATTCGGGTAAGTATCACGTAATTTACATTCACATGCTTGCTTTGCATGAAAAATGCCTTACCCGCCGCTATCTTCTTCATCAACTCAATCTCCTGAAGGGCCTTATGGGCCGCGGCCTTGGCGGTTTTGGCACTTTCGAGAGCCGAGGCAAGCTCGGACTCTCGAGTCTTTGAGTCACGCTCCAAACTCTCATGCTTTTCCATGAGAGCCTGGAGCTCTTGCTGAACCACCGCCACCCTCGCCTCTTGCTTTTCTCGCTCTGCCCGTTCCGTGGCCGCATTGCGTTCGGCCGCGGACACGGCCTCCTTCAGGGCCGCCACCTCGTTCGTGGCCCCTGCAGTACCCATGTTATCCTTGTTATTTTTTGTCGCAACCTAAATCCTTTTCTGTAAGGTACAAATTCAAAGTGGTGTTACTCACCTTCTTTGTCTTGGAGCTGCTTCCTGGCGCGGCCGAGCTCTTGCGCGGACCACTCAAGCTCCTGCTTCAACGCACCGACCTCCGCAGTCAGTGCGGCAGAGGTCAGCAGCGCAGCCTGCAACCCATATTGACATAATTTTTTAGCAACCCTGCGTATATCCTTTTTAAGATCCTCAGTCCGGCTTTTCTTTCCGAACACCAAACTGAGCATCAGGGGCTACTGTCTATGCGGTATTACTTTGCATGTTTTTAACTTCTTACCTCAAAGCCTGATAGAAGGCTATTGCAGGCTTCGGTCAGCCCGCCTTTGGCGAGCTGCACCTTTTGAATCACCGCACTCATAATAGTGCGGTGTTCTTCCTCGATGGAAGCGCTCTGCAGCGCCTCCAACAAATTGCCCGGCGCCTCCGGTTGGACGGAAGCCGCCGGCGTCACGGTCTTGCCCTTCGATCGAAGGGGCCGCCTGCCGGACTCCGGAACCACTGCGGGTTCCGTTGTGGAGTCCGACGCGAAGTCCGGGAGGGCGCCTTGTGGCGCCTCCGGAGCCTCCCCCTGGTGGGTCCCCTCTAGGGATCCCACCTCGGCGTCTTCAGCGTCGCGAGGGTGGAGGCGGTCGGGATGGAGTCTACATCCGACAAAGCCAACGACCCGCTCGATGAAGCGGGGAGATCATCACTGGACGGACTACAGGTAGCATGCGGCGTTAGAATGACACTATGTGACGCAGAAAAAGAAATTATAAATCATTCAGGAATCCGGATACTTACGATCTCGCCGGAGGCCTGGCCCTTGAAGGCCATTCTTCCTCGCCAACGTTGATGTTGGCAGAGCTGTCCGGGGAAATAGTCCTTCCCCTCTTGGACCCTCCGGCCTCCCCAGTTGGGGAAGCCTTCCTCTTCCTCTCTCCCTCCTCTGGGAGAGAGTCCTCTTCCTCCTCCTTATTTTCAGGGGAGGAGTCAGCCCCGGAGTCGTCGGACACCTGAAAACGGGCACTCTTTCGAGCACCCGTGGCCTCCTTCTTGGCCTTCTTCTCCGGCACCACGTGCGGTGCCGGAACCAGCAGCCTCGCTAGACGAGCGTCTACTGGATTTTCTGGCATAGGAGCCGGACAGGTAATCTGCTCCGCCTTCTTCATCCAGTCCTGTCAAAGGAAAAGGGGGAATTAAAACCCGCATAGAGTCAAACTATGAAAAACAAGTGTCCCGTAAAGGGGTAGAATCACTTACCTCGTCAGCCTGGCGCTGCGAGCGAAATCCGCGATCTTCCGTCGCGGATGCGGGGGCTTCGCGCCCTTGAACAGCACCTTCCAGGCGCCTTCGTACGTTGTGTCGAAGAGCTTGTTCAGCGCCTGGTGCTGTTCCGGATCGAACTCCCATAGATTGAATGCCCGCTCTTGGCATGGGAGAATCCGGCGGACGAGCATGACTTGGACCACGTTAACCAGCCTGAGCTTCTTCACCAGCTTCTTGATACAGGTCTGGAGTCCCGTCAGCTCCTTCAAACTGCCCCACAGCAAGCCCTTCTCTTTCCAGGAGGTGAGCTGCGTGGGGATACCAGATCTAAACTCGGGGGCCGCCGCCCATTTAGGGTCGCGCGGCTCGGTGATGTAGAACCACCCCGATTGCCACCCCTTGACGGATTCCACGAAGGCCCCTTCGAACCAAAGGACGTTGGGCATCTTGCCCAACATGGCGCCTCCGCACTCCGCTTGAATGCCCTTCACTACCTTCGGCTTGACATTGAAGGTCTTGAGCCACAAGCCGAAGTGGGGCTGGATGCAGAGGAAGGCCTCGCACACGACGATAAACTCGAGATGTTGAGGATGAAGTTCGGCGCCAGATCATGGAAATCCAGGCCGTAGTAGAACATGAGCCCCCGGACAAAGGGGTGAAGTGGAAAGCCCAGTCCGCGGAGGAAGTGGGAAAGAAAGACAACCCTCTCATGGGGCCTGGGGGTGGGGATGAGCTGCCCCTCGTCGGGCAGCCGGTGCGCGATGTCGCCGGAGAGGTATCCGGCGCCGCGCAGTTTGGCGATTTGCTCCTCCTTAACGGTGGAGGCCAACCATTTACCTCCCGCTCCGGACATGGTCGGAGAAGGTTGAGACGAGATGCGCGAACTTGGGCACTGGAGCTCGAGTGCGCGGAGATGGATAAGCAAAGGAGGAAGAAGGCATAGGTGAGAAGGTGAATCCTTATCCCTTATATGGGCGGGTGAAATCTCACGCGTCCCCCACCGGCCTGGTAAAACTCGCTTATCTCCCAAGCGTCACCATCAATGATGCGGTTGGGTTACCCACGCCCGTATTGATGAGAATCCCGGATTAAGGGGAAACACGATCTCTGCTTCGACAAGACGTGCCAAGGAAACCGCTTCGCTAAATGCGCTGAGGTGGTAAAGTAAAAAACAATTCGAGTAATGGCTTGGTAGTGGTGTGACATCATGCCATGGAAAACATCAACAGATTGAGCTTGTGTATATATTATTATTCTCTCTACGGTGGAACGTGGAATTTATTTTGCAGAGCCAGACACTATCCTGGTGTTCACAATCTTCTATCATTTGGAGGAAGAACCCGCCTTGCAATGCCAAGCAATATACACGCCGGACTTATCGTCATTGAAGCCTGGTTCAGGGGCTACTAAGGGAGTCCTGGATTAGGGGGTGTCCGGATAGCGGGACTACCATCATCAGCCGAACTATCATTTGCCGGACTATCATCATCGACCGGACTCCAAGACTATGAAGATACAAGATTGAAGACTTCCCCCCGTGTTCGGATGGGACTTTCCTTGGCATGGAAGGCAAGCTTGGCGATACGGATATGTAGATCTCCTACCATTGTAACCGACTCTATGTAACCCTAGCCCTCTCCGGTGTCTATATAAACCGGATGGCTTTAGTCCGTAGGATAACAATCACAACAACCCTTACAATCATACCATAGGCTAGCTTCTAGGGTTTAGCCTCCTTGATCTCGTGGTAGATCTACTCTTGTAAACATCCACAATATCAATATCAATCAAGCAGGACGTAGGGTTTTACCTCCATCAAGAGGGCCCGAACCTGGGTAAACATCGTGTCCCTTGTCTCCTGTTACCATCCGCCTAGACGCACAGTTCGGGACCCCCTACCCGAGATCCGCCGGTTTTGACACCGACAAAGATCTTTATCGGTCAGACCGCATAACAACATACGTTGTTCCCTTTGTCATCGGTATGTTACTTACCCGAGATTCGATCGTCGGTATTCCAAATACCTAGTTCAATCTCGTTACCGGCAAGTCTCTTTACTCGTTCTGTAATATATCATCCCGTAACTAACTCATTAGTTGCAATGCTTGCAAGGCTTAAGTGATGTGCATTACCGAGAGGGCCCAGAGATACCTCTCCGACAATCGGAGTGACAAATCCTAATCTCGAAATATGCCAACCCAACATGTACCTTTGGAGACACATGTAGAGCTCCTTTATAATCACCCAGTTACGTTGTGACGTTTGGTAGCACACAAAGTGTTCCTCTGGTAAACGGGAGTTGCATAATCTCATAGTCATAGGAACATGTATAAGTCATGAAGAAAGCAATAGCAACATACTAAACGATCGGGTACTAAGCTAGTGGAATGGGTCATCTCAATCAGATCATTCACTTAATGATGTGATCCCGTTAATCAAATAGCAACTACTTGTTCATGGTTAGGAAACATAACCATCTTTGATTAACGAGCTAGTCAAGTAGAGGCATACTAGTGACACTTTGTTTGTCTATGTATTCACACATGTATTATGTTTCCGGTTAATACAATTCTAGCATGAATAATAAACATTTATCATGATATAAGGAAATAAATAATAACTTTATCATTGCCTCTAGGGCATATTTCCTTCAGTCTCCCACTTGCACTAGATTCAATAATCTAGATTAAATAGTAATGAATCTAACACCCATGGAGCCTTGGTGCTGATCATGTTTTGCTCGTGGAAGAGGCTTAGTCAACGGGTCCGCAACATTCAGATCCGTATGTATCTTGCAAATCTCTATGTCTCCCACCTGGACTAGATCCCAGATGGAATTGAAGCGTCTCTTGATGTGCTTGGTGTTGGAAATATGCCCTAGAGGCAATAATAAATTAGTTATTATTATATTTCCTTGTTCATGATAATCGTTTATTATCCATGCTAGAATTGTATTGATAGGAAACTCAGATACATGTGTGGATACATAGACAACACCATGTCCCTAGTAAGCCTCTAGTTGACTAGCTCGTTGATCAATAGATGGTTACGGTTTCCTGACCATGGACATTGGATGTCATTGATAACAGGATCACATCATTAGGAGAATGATGTGATGGACAAAGACCCAATCCTAAGCCTAGCACAAGATCATGTAGTTCGTATGCTAAAGCTTTTCTAATGTCAAGTATCATTTCCTTAGACCATGAGATTGTGCAACTCCCGGATAGCGTAGGAGTGCTTTGGGTGTGCCAAACGTCACAACGTAACTGGGTGGCTATAAAGGTACACTACAGGTATCTCCGAAAGTGTCTGTTGGGTTGGCACGAATCGAGACTGGGATTTGTCACTTCGTGTAAACGGAGAGGTATCTCTGGGCCCACTCGGTAGGACATCATCATAATGTGCAAAATGTGATCAAGGAGTTGATCACGGTATGATGTGTTACGAAATGAGTAAAGAGACTTGCCGCTAACGAGATTGAACAAGGTATCGGGATACCGACGATCGAATCTCATGCAAGTATCGTACCGCTAGACAAAGGGAATTGTATACAGGATTGATTAAGTCCTTGACATCGTGGTTCATCCGATGAGATCATCGTGGAACATGTGGGAGCCAACATGGGTATCCAGATCCCGCTATTGGTTATTGACCGGAGAGTCATCTCGGTCATGTCTGCATGTCTCCCGAACCCGTAGGGTCTACACACTTAAGGTTCGGTGATGCTAGGGTTGTAGGGATATGTATATGCAGTAACCCGAATGTTGTTAGGAATCCCGGATGAGATCCCGGACGTCACGAGGAGTTCCGGAATGGTCCGGAGGTAAAGAATTATATATAGGAAGTTCTATTTCGGCCATCGGGACAAGTTTCGGGGTCACCGGTATTGTACCGGGACCACCGGAAGGGTCCCGGGGGTCCATCGGGTGGGGCCACCTATCCCGGAGGGGCCCATGGGCTGAAGTGGGAAGGGATCCAGCCCAAAGTGGGCTGGGGCGCCACTTCCCCCTAGGGCCCATGCGCCTAGGGTGGGGGAAACCCTAAAGGAAGAGTCCTAAAGGGGGAAGGCACCTCCTAGGTGCCTTGGGGAGGAGGGATTCCTCCCTTGGCCGCCGCCCCCTAGGAGATTGCATCTCCTAGGGTCGGCGCCCCCCCTAGGCTCCCTATATATAGTGGGGGAAGGAGGGCCTCTCATAATACGCCTTTGGTGCCTCCCTCTACCTCTCCAACACATCCTCCTCCTCCATAGAGCTTGGCGAAGCCCTGCCGGAGTACTGCAGCTCCATCACCACCACGCCGTCATGCTGCTGCCGGAGCCATATTCCTCAACCTCTCCTTCCCCCTTGCTGGATCAAGAAGGAGGAGACGTCGCTGCTCCGTACGTGTGTTGAACGCGCAGGTGCCGTCCGTTCGGCGCTAGGATCATCGGTGATTTGGATCACGACGAGTACGACTCCATCAACCCCGTTCTCTTGAACGCTTCCGCGCGCGATCTACAAGGGTATGTAGATCCACTCCTCCCTCGTTGCTAGATGACTCCATATATTGATCTTGGTGACACGTAGTAAAATTTTGAATTTATGCTACGTTCCCCTACAGTGGCATCATGAGCTAGGTCTATGCGTAGTTTCTATGCACGAGTAGAACACAAAGTAGTTGTGGGCGTTGATTTTGTTCAATATGCTTACCGTTACTAGTCCAATCTTGATTCGGCGGCATTGTGGGATGAAGCGGCCCGGACCGACCTTACACGTACTCTTACGTGAGACTGGTTCCACCGACTGACATGCACTAGTTGCATAAGGTGGCTAGCGGGTGTCTGTCTCTCCCACTTTAGTCGGATCGGATTCGATGAAAAGGGTCCTTATGAAGGGTAAATAGCAATTGGCATATCACGTTGTGGTTTTTGCATAGGTAAGAAACGTTCTTGCTAGAAACCCATAGCAGCCACGTAAAACATGCAAACAACAATTAGAGGACATCTAACTTGTTTTTGCAGGGTATGCTATGTGATGTGATATAGCCAAGAAGAATGTGATGAATGATATATGTGATGTATGAGATTGATCATGTTCTTGTAATAGGAATCACGACTTGCATGTCGATGAGTATGACAACCAGCAGGAGCCATAGGAGTTGTCTTAATTTATTTATGACCTGCGTGTCATTGAACAACGCCATGTAATTACTTTACTTTATTGCTAACCGGTAGCCATAGTAGTAGAAGTAATAAGTTGGCGAGACAACTTCATGGAGACACGATGATGGAGATCATGATGATGGAGATCATGGTGTCATGCCGGTGACGATGACGATCATGGAGCCCCGAAGATGGAGATCAAAAGGAGCAAAATGATATTGGCCATATCATGTCACTTTTTGATTGCATGTGATGTTTATCATGTTTATGCATCTTATTTGCTTAGAACGACGGTAGTAAATAAGATGATCCCTCCCTAAAATTTCAAGAAAGTGTTCTCCCTAACTGTGCACCGTTGCGAAGGTTCGTCGTTTCGAAGCACCACGTGATGATCGGGTGTGATAGATTCTTACGTTCGCATACAACGGCTGTAAGCCAGATTTACACAGCAAAAACACTTAGGTTGACTTGACGAGCCTAGCATGTACAGACATGGCCTCAGAACACAAGAGACCGAAAGGTCGAACATGAGTCGTATAGAAGATACGATCAGCATGTAGATGTTCACCGATGTTGACTAGTCCATCTCACGTGATGATCGGACACGGCCTAGTTGCCTCGGATCATGTTTCACTTAGATGACTAGAGGGATGTCTATCTAAGTGGGAGTTCATGAAATAATTAGATGAACTCAATTATCATGAACATAGTCAAAAGGACTTTGCAAATTATGTCATAGCTTACGCTTTAGTTCTACTGTTTAGATATGTTCCTAGAGAAAATTTAGTTGAAAGTTGATAGTAGCAATTATGCGGACTAGGTCCGTAAATTGAGGATTGTCCTCATTGCTTCATAGAAGGCTTATGTCCTTAATGCACCGCTCAGTGTGCTGAACCTCGAACGTCGTTTGTGGATGTTGCGAACATCTAACATACACGTTTTGATGACTACATGATAGTTCAATGTGTAATGCTAAATGGTTTAGAATTGAGGCACCAAAGAAGTTTTTGAAACATCGCAGAACATATGAGATGTTCCAAGGACTGAAATTGGGATTTCAGGCTCGTGCCCACGTCAAGAGGTATAAGACCTCCGACGATTTTCTTAGCCTACAAACTAAGGGAGAAAAGCTCAATTATTGAGCTTGTGCTCAGATTGTCTGAGTACAACAATCATTTGAATCGAGTGGGAGATTATCTTCCAGATGAAATAGTGATGGTTCTCCGAAGTCATTACCACCAATCTACTTGAGCTTCGTGATGAACTATAATATATCAGGGACATATTGATGATCCTTCAGATATTCGCGATGTTTGACACCACAAAAGTAGAGATCAAGAAGGAGATCAATTGTTGATGGTTGGTGAAATCACTAGTTTCAAGAGGGCAAGGGCACGAAGGGATACTTCATGAAACGACAATTCAGTTGCTGCTCTAGTGAAGAAACCCAAGGTTGAACCCAAACCCGAGACTAAGTGCTTCTGTAATAAGGGGAACAGCCACTGGAGCAGAATTACCCTAGATACTTGGTAGATGAGAAGGCTGTCGATAGAAGTATATTGGATATACATTATGTTAATGTGTACTTTACTAGTACTCCTAGTAGCACCAGGGTATTAGATACCGGTTCGGTTGCTAAGTGTTAGTAACTCGAAATAAAAGCTACGAAATAAACGGAGACTAGCCAAAAGGTGAGATGACGATATGTGTTGGAAGTATTTCCATGGTTGATCAAATATCGTACGCTCCCTCTACCATCAAGATTGGTGTTTGCGTTGAGCATAGACATGATTGGATTATGTCTATCGCAATACGATTATTCTTTTAAGGAGAGAGTAATGGTTACTCTGTTTATTTGAATAATACCTTCAATGGTCTTACACCTAAAATGAATGGTTTATTGAATCTCGATCATAGTGATACACATGTTCATGCCAAATGATAGTAATGATAGTACCACCTACTTGTTGCACTGCCACGTAAGTCATATCAGTATACAACGCATGAAGAAGCTCCATGTTGATGGATCTTTGGACTCACTTATTTTTGAAAAGTTTGAGACATGCGAACCATGTCTATTGGTGTATATGCATGAAGAAACTCCATGCAAATGGACCGTTTGGACTCACTTGATTTTGAATCACTTGAGACATGCAAATCATACCACATGGGCAAGATGACTAAAAGCCTCGTTTTCAGTAAAATGGAACTAGAAGGCAAATTATTGGAAGTAATACATTTTGATGTGTGCAGTCCAATGAGTGCTGAGGCATGTAGTGGATATCGTTATGTTCTAACTTCACAGATGATTTGAGTAGATGTTGAGTATATTTACTTGATGAATCACGAGTCTGAATTATTGAAAGGTTCAAGTAATTTCAGGGTGAAGTTGAAAGATCGTCGTGACAAGAGGATAAAAGATCTATGATATGATCATAGAGATGAATATCTGAATTACGAGTTTGGCACAGAATTAAGACATTGCGGAAATTGTTTCACAACTAATACAGCCTGGAACACCATAGTGTGATGGTGTGTCCGAACATCATAACTGTACCCTATTGGATATGATACATACCATGATGTCTCTTGTCGAATTACCACGATAGTTTATGGGTTAGGCATTAGAGACAACCACAGTCACTTTAAATAAGGCACCACGTAATTCCGATGAGATGACACCGTATGAACTATGGTTTAGAGAAACCTAAGCTGTCATTTCTTAAAAGTTTGGGGCTGCGACACTTATGCGAAAAAGTTTCAGGCTGATAAGCTCGAACCCAAAGCGGATAAATGCATCTTCATAGGACACCCAAAACAGTTTTGGTATACCTTCTGTCTTAGATCCGAAAGCAATAAGGGATTGTTTCCAGAATCGGGTCCTTTCTCGAGGAAAGGTTTCTCTCGAAAGAATTGAGTGGGAGGATGGTGGAGACTTGATGAGGTTATTGAACCGTCTCTTCAACTAGTGTGTGGCAGGGCACAGGAAGTTGTTCCTGTGGCACCTACAACAATTGAAGTGGAAGCTTATGATAGTGATCATGAAACTTCAGATCAAGTCACTACCAAACCTCGTGGGCTGACAAGGATGCGTACTACTTCAGAGTTGTACGTGATCCTGTCTTGGAAGTCATGTTGCTAGACAACAATGAACCTACAAGCTATGGAGAAGCGATGGTGGGCCCGGATTTCGATAAATGGCTCGAGGCCATAAAATTCGAGAGAGAATCCATGTATGGAAACAAAGTGTAGACTTTGACAGAACAACTCGATGGTCGTGAGGCTATTGAGTACAGATGGATTTTAAAAGGAAGACGGACAATGATGGTAAATGTCACCATTAAGAAAGCTCGACTTGTCGTTAAGATGTTTTCCGACAAGTTCAAGGAGTTGACTACGATGAGACTTTCTCACTCGTAGCGATGCTAAGAGTCTGTTGGAATTATATTAGTGATTACTGCATTATTTATGAAATCTTGCAGATAGGATGTCAAACCATTGTTTCCTCGACGTTTTTTTGAGGAAAGGTTGTATGTGATACAAACCGGAAGGTTTTGTCAATCCTGAAAGATGCTAATAAGTATGCAAAGCTCCAGCAATTCTTCTAGGGACTGGAGTAAGCATCTCGGAGTTGGAATGTATGCTTTGATGATGATCAAAGATTTTGGGTTTATACAAAGTTTATGAGAAACTTGTATTTCCAAAGAAGTGAGTGGGAGCATTATAGAATTTCTGATGAATATATGTTGTTGACATATTGTTGATCAGAAATGACGTAGAATTTCTAGAAAGCATATAGGGTTATTTGGAAAGTGTTTTTCAATGGAAAGCCTGGATTAAGCTACTTGAACATTGAGCATCAAGATCTATAAGGATAGATCAAAACGCTTAATGGTACTTTCAAATGAGCACATACCTTGACATAATCTTGAAGGTGTTCAAGATGGACCAGTCAAAGAAGGTGTTCTTGCCTGAGTTGTAAGGTATGAAGTTAAGACTTAAAGCTCGACCACGGCAGAAGAAAGAGGAAGGACGAAGGTCGTCCCCTATGCTTTTGTCATAGGCTCTATACGGTATGCCATGCTGAGTACCGCACCTGATGTGTGCCTTGCCATGAGTCAGTCAAGGGGTACAAGAGTGATCCAAGAATGGATCACAGGACAGTGGTCAAAGTTATCCTTAGTAACTAGTGGACTAAGGAATTTTCTCGATTATGGAGGTGGTAAAAGAGTTCGTCGTAAAGGGTTACGCCGATGCAAACTTTGACACTAATCTAGATTATTCTGAGTAGTAAACTGGATTCGTATAGTAGAACAGTTATTTGGAATAGCTCCAAATGTAGCGTAGTAGTTGCATCTACAAGATGACATAGAAATTTGCGAAGGACATATGGATCTGAAAGATTCAGACCCGTTGACTATAACATCTCTCACAAGCATAACATGATCAAACCCAGAACTCATCGAGTGTTAATCACATGGTAATGTGAACTAGATTATTAACTAGTAAACTCTTTGGGTGTTAGTCACATGGGGATGTGACCTTGAGTGTTAATCACATATCGATGTGAACTGGATTATTGACTCTAGTGCAAGTGGGAGACTGTTGGAAATATGCCCTAGAGGCAATAATAAATTAGTTATTATTATATTTCCTTGTTCATGATAATCGTTTATTATCCATGCTAGAATTGTATTGATAGGAAACTCAGATACATGTGTGGATACATAGACAACACCATGTCCCTAGTAAGCCTCTAGTTGACTAGCTCGTTGATCAATAGATGGTTACGGTTTCCTGACCATGGACATTGGATGTCATTGTTAACGGGATCACATCATTAGGAGAATGATGTGATGGACAAAGACCCAATCCTAAGCCTAGCACAAGATCATGTAGTTCGTATGCTAAAGCTTTTCTAATGTCAAGTATCATTTCCTTAGACCATGAGATTGTGCAACTCCCGGATACCATAGGAGTGCTTTGGGTGTGCCAAACGTCACAATGTAACTGGGTGGCTATAAAGGTACACTACAGGTATCTCCGAAAGTGTCTGTTGGGTTGGCACGAATCGAGACTGGGATTTGTCACTCCGTGTAAACGGAGAGGTATCTCTGGGCCCACTCGGTAGGACATCATCATAATGTGCACAATGTGATCAAGGAGTTGATCACGGGATTATGTGTTACGAAACGAGTAAAGAGACTTGCCGGTAACGAGATTGAACAAGGTATCGGGATACCGACGATCGAATCTCGGGCAAGTATCGTACCGCTAGACAAAGGGAATTGTATACGGGATTGATTAAGTCCTCGACATCGTGGTTCATCCGATGAGATCATCGTGGAACTTGTGGGAGCCAACATGGGTATCCAGATCCCGCTGTTGGTTATTGACCGGAGAGTCATCTCTGCCATGTCTGCATGTCTCCCGAACCCGTAGGGTCTACACACTTAAGGTTCGGTGACGCTTGGGTTGTAGGGATACGTATATGTAGTAACCCGAATGTTTTTCGGAGTCCCGGATGAGATCCCGGACGTCACGAGGACTTCCAGAATGGTCCGGAGGTAAATAATTATATATAGGAAGTTCTATTTCGGCCATCGGGACAAGTTTCGGGGTCACCGGTATTGTACCGGGACCACCGGAAGGGTCCCGGGGGTCCACCGGGTGGGGCCACCTATCCTGGAGGGGCCCATGGGCTGAAGTGGGAAGGGATCCAGCCCAAAGTGGGCTGGGGCGCCACTTCCCCCTAGGGCCCATGCGCCTAGGGTGGGGGAAACCCTAAAGGAAGAGTCCTAAAGGGGGAAGGCACCTCCTAGGTCCCTTGGGGAGGAGGGATTCCTCCCTTGGCCGCCGCCCCCTAGGAGATTGCATCTCCTAGGGTCGGCGCCCCCCCTTAGGCTCGTTATATATAGTGGGGGAAGGAGGGCCTCTCATAACACGCCTTTGGTGCCTCCCTCTCCCTCTCCAACACATCCTCCTCCTCCATAGAGCTTGGCGAAGCCCTGCCGGAGTACTGCAGCTCCATCACCACCACGCCGTCGTGCTGCTGCTGGAGCCATCTTCCTCAACCTCTCCTTCCCCCTTTCTGGATCAAGAAGGAGGAGACGTCGCTGCTCCGTACGTGTGTTGAACGCGCAGGTGTCGTCCGTTCGGTGCTAGGATCATTGGTGATTTGGATCACGACGAGTACGACTCCATCAACCCCGTTCTCTTGAATGCTTCCGCGCGCGATCTACAAGGGTATGTAGATCCACTCCTCCCTCGTTGCTAGATGACTCCATTGATTGATCTTGGTGACACGTAGGAAAATTTTGAATTTATACTACGTTCCCCTACACTTGGTTCTCTTGTGAAATCTGGATTCCTTTGCCAAGGCAATTGCACCAGTATTGTCACAAAAGATTTTATTGGACCCGATGCACTAGGTATGACACCTAGATCGGATATGAACTCCTTCATCCATACTCCTTCATTTGCCGCTACCGAAGCAGCTATGTACTCCGCTTCACATGTAGATCCCGCTACAACGCTTTGTTTAGAACTGCACCAACTGACAGCCCCACCGTTTAGTGTAAACACGTATCCGGTTTGCGATTTAGAATCGTCCGGATCAGTGTCAAAGCTTGCATCAACGTAACCTTTTACGATGAGCTCTTTGTCACCTCCATATATGAGAAACATATCCTTAGTCCTTTTCAGGTATTTCAGGATGTTCTTGACCGCTGTCCAGTGATCCACTCCTGGATTACTTTGGTACCTCCCTGCGAGACTTATAGCAAGGCACACATCAGGTCTGGTACACAACATTGCATAGATGATAGATCCTATGGCTGATGCATAGGGAACATCTTTCATATTCTCTCTATCTTCTGCAGTGGTCGGGCATTGAGTCTTACTCAACTTCACACCTTGTAACATACGCAAGAACCCTTTCTTTGCTTGATCCATTTTGAACTTTTTCAAAACTTTGTCAAGGTATGTGGTTTGTGAAAGTCCAATTAAGCGTCTTGATCTATCTCTATAAATCTTAATGCCTAATATGTACGCAGGTTCACCGAGGTCTTTCATTGAAAAACTCTTATTCAAGTATCTCTTTATGCTATCCAGAAATTCTACATCATTTCCAATTAGTAATATATCAGAAATGCTACAGAGCTCCCACTCGCTTTCTTGTAAATACAGGCTTCTCCAAAAGTCTGTATAAAACCAAATGCTTTGATCACACTATCAAAATGTTTATTCCAACTCCGAGAGGCTTGCACCAGTCCATAAATGGATCGCTGGAGCTTGCACACTTTGTTAGCTACCTTTGGATCGACAAAACCTTCTGGTTGCATCATATACAACTCTTCTTCCAGAAATCCATTCAGGAATGAAGTTTTGACATCCATCTACCAAATTTCATAATCATAAAATGCGGCAATTGCTAACATGATTCGGACAGACTTAAGCATCGCTACGGGTGAGAAGGTCTCATCGTAGTCAATCCCTTGAACTTGCCGAAAACCTTTTGCGACAAGTCGAGCTTTGTAGACAGTAATATTACCGTCAGTGTCAGTCTTCTTCTTGAAGCTCCATTTATTCTCAATTGCTTGCCGATCATCGGGCAAGTCAACCAAAGTCCATACTTTGTTCTCATACATGGATCCCATCTCAGATTTCATGGCTTCAAGCCACTTTGCGGAATCTGGGCTCACCATCGCTTCTTCATAGTTCGTAGGTTCATCATGATCTAGTAGCATGACTTCCAGAACGGGATTACCGTACCACTCTGGTGCGGATCTTACTCTGGTTGATCTACGAGGTTCAGTAGTATCTTGTTCTGAAGTTTCATGATCATCATCATTAGCTTCCTCACTAACTGGTGTAGGTGTCACAGAAACAGTTTTCTGTGATGTACTACTTTCCAATAAGGGAGCAGGTACAGTTACCTCGTCAAGTTCTACTTTCCTCCCACTCAGTTCTTTCGAGAGAAACTCCTTCTCCAGAAAGTTTCCGAATTTAGCAACAAAAGTCTTGCCTTCGGATCTGTGATAGAAGGTGTATCCAATAGTCTCCTTTGGATATCCTATGAAGACACATTTCTCCGATTTGGGTTCGAGCTTATCAGGTTGAAGCTTTTTCACATAAGCATCGCAGCCCCAAACTTTCAGAAACGACAACTTTGGTTTCTTGCCAAACCATAGTTCATAAGGCGTCGTCTCAACAGATTTTGATGGTGCCCTATTTAACGTGAATGCGGCCATCTCTAGAGCGTATCCCCAAAACGATAGCGGTAAATCAGTAAGAGACATCATAGATCGCACCATATCTAGTAAAGTACGATTACGACATTCGGACACACCATTACGCTGTGGTGTTCCGGGTGGCGTGAGTTGCGAAACTATTCCACAATTTTTCAAATGTACACAAAACTCGTAACTCAAATATTCTCCTCCACGATCAGATCGTAGAAACTTTATTTTCTTGTTACGATGATTTTCAACTTCACTCTGAAATTCTTTGAACTTTTCAAACGTTTCAGACTTATGTTTCATTAAGTAGATATACCCATATCTGCTTAAATCATCTGTGAAGGTGAGAAAATAACGGTATCCGCCACGAGCCTCAATATTCATTGGACCACATACATCTGTATGTATGATTTCCAACAAATTTGTTGCTCTCTCCATAGTACCGGAGAACAGCGTTTTAGTCATCTTGCCCATGAGGCACGGTTCGCAAGTACCAAGTGATTCATAATCAAGTGGTTCCAAAAGTCCATCAGTATGGAGTTTCTTCATGCGCTTTACACCGATATGACCTAAACGGTAGTGCCACAAATAAGTTGCACTATCATTATCAACTCTGCATCTTTTGGCTTCAACATTATGAATATGTGTGTTACTACTATCGAGATTCAACAAGAATAGACCACTCCAAGGGTGCATGACCATAAAAGATATTACTCATATAAATAGAACAACCATTATTCTCTGATTTAAATGAATAACCGTCTCGCATCAAACAAGATCCAGATATAATGTTCATGCTTAACGCTGGCACCAAATAACAATTATTTAGGTCTAATATTAATCCCAAAGGTAGATGTAGAGGTAGCGTGCCGACTGCCATCACATCGACATTGGAACCATTTCCCACGCGCATCGTCACCTCGTCCTTAGCCAATCTTTGCTTAATCCGTAGTCCCTGTTTCGAGTTGCAAATATTAGCAACAGAACCAGTATCAAATACCCAGGTGCTACTGCGAGTATTAGTAAGGTGCACATCAATAACATGTATATCACATATACCTTTGTTCACCTTGCCATCCTTCTTATCCGCCAAATACTTGGGGCAGTTCCGCTTCCAGTGACCAGTCTGCTTGCAATAGAAGCACTCAGTTTTAGGCTTAGGTCCAGGTTTGGGTTTCTTCTCTTGAGTAGCAACTTGCTTGCCGTTCTTTTTGAAGTTCCCCTTCTTCTTCCCTTTGCCCTTTTTCTTGAAACTAGTGGTCTTGTTGACCATCAACACTTGATGCTCCTTCTTGATTTCTACCTCTGCAGCTTTCAGCATCGCGAAGAGCTCGGGAATAGTCTTATTCATCCCTTGCATATTATAGTTCATCACGAAGCTCTTGTAGCTTGGTGGCAGTGATTGGAGAATTCTGTCAATGACGCAATCATTTGGAAGATTAACTCCCAATTGAATCAAGTGATTATTATACCCAGACATTTTGAGTATATGCTCACTGACAGAACAGTTCTCCTCCATCTTGCAGCTATAGAACTCATTGGAGACTTCATATCTCTCAATCCGGGCATTTGCTTGAAATATTAACTTCAACTCCTGGAACATCTCATATGCTCCATGACGTTCAAAACATCGTTGAAGTCCCGATTCTAAGCCGTAAAGCATGGCACACTGAACTATTGAGTAGTCATCAGCTTTGCTCTGCCAGATGTTCATAACATCCGCCGTTGCTCCTGGAGCAGGCCTGGCACCCAGCGGTGCTTCCAGGACGTAATTCTTCTATGCAGCAATGAGGATAATCCTCAAGTTACGGACCCAATCCGTGTAATTGCTACCATCATCTTTCAACTTTGCTTTCTCAAGAAACGCATTAAAATTCAACGGAACAATAGCCCGAGCCATCTATCTACAATCAAACATAAACAAGCTAGATACTTACCAGGTACTAAGTTTCATGATAAATTTAAGTTCAGTTAATTTACTTAAAGAACTCCCACTTAGATAGACATCCCTCTAATCCTCTAAGTGATTACGTGATCCAAATCAACTAAACCATGTCCGATCATCACGTGAGATGGAGTAGTTTCATTGGTGAACATCTTTATGTTGATCATATCTACTATATGATTCACGCTCGACCTTTCGGTCTCCGTGTTCCAAGGCCATATCTGTATATGCTTGGCTCGTCAAGTTTAACCTGAGTATTCCGCATGTGCAACTGTTTTGCACCCGTTGTATTTGAACGTAGAGCCTATCACACCCGATCGTCACGTGGTGTCTCAGCACGAAGAACTTTCACAATGGTGCATACTCAGGGAGAACACTACTTGATAATTTAGTGAGAGATCATCTTATAATGCTACCGTCAATCAAAGCAAGATAAGATGCATAAAAGATAAACATCACATGCAATCAATATAAGTGATATGATATGGCCATCATCATCTTGTGCTTGTGATCTCCATCTCCGAAGCACCGTCGTGATCACCATCGTCACCGGCGCGACACATTGATCTCCATTGCAGCATCATTGTCGTCCCGCCGAGCTTGTGCTTCCACGACTATCGCTACCGTTTAGTGATAAAGTAAAGCATTACAGCGCGATTGTATTGCATACAATAAAGCGGCAACCATATGGCTCCTGCCAGTTGCCGATAACTCGGTTACAAAACATGATCATCTCATACAATAAAATTTAGCATCATGTCTTGACCATATCACATCACAACATGCCCTGCAAAAACAAGTTAGACGTCCTCTACTTTGTTGTTGCAAGTTTTACGTGGCTGCTACAGGCTTAAGCAAGAACCAATCTTACCTACGCATCAAAACCACAACGATAGTTTGTCAAGTTGGTGCTGTTTTAACCTTCGGAAGGACCGGGCGTAGCCACACTCGATTCAACTAAAGTTGGAGAAACTGTCACCCGCAAGCCACCTATGTGCAAAGCACGTCGGGAGAACCGGTCTCGCGTAAGCGTACGCGTAATGTCGGTCCGGGCCGCTTCGTCCAACAATACCGCCGAACCAAAGTATGACATACTGGTAAGCAGTATGACTTATATCGCCCACAACTCACTTGTGTTCTACTCGTGCATATAACATCAACATATAAAACCTAGGCTCGGATGCCACTGATGGGGAACGTAGTAATTTCAAAAAAATTCCTACGCACACGCAAGATCATGGTGATGCATAGCAACGAGGGGAGAGTGTGATCTACGTACCCTTTGTAGACCGATAACGGAAGCGTTTGGTTGATGTAGTCGTACGTCTTCACGGCCCAACCGATCAAGCACCGAAACTACGGCACCTCCGAGTTTTAGCACATGATCAGCTCGATGACGATCCCCGGACTCCGATCCAGCAAAGTGTCGGGGAAGAGTTCCGTCAGCACGACGGCGTGGTGACGATCTTGATGTACTACTGCTGCAGGGCTTCGCCTAAGCACCGCTACAATATTATCGAGGACTATGGTGGCTGGGGGCGCCGCACATGGCTAAGAATAAGATCACGTGGATCAACTTGTGTGTCTATGGGGTGCCCCTGCCTCCGTATATAAAGGACTAAGCAGGGGTGCGGCCGGCCTAGGAGAGGCGCGCCAGGAGAGTCCTACTCCCTCTGGGAGTAGGATTCCCCCCCCGCCCCCAATCCTAGTTGGAATAGGATTCGCGGAGGGGGGAATAGAGAGAGAGGGGCCGGCCCCCTCTCCTTGTCCTATTCGGACCAAGGGAGGGGAGGGGCGCGCGGCCCCTGTAGGGCTGCCTCTTCTCTTTTCCACTAAGGCCCATCATGGCCCATATAGCTCCCGGGGGGGTCCGGTAACCTCCCGGTACTCCGGAAAAATCCTGATTTCACCCGGAACACTTCCGATATCCAAACATAGGCTTCCAATATATCAATATTTATGTCTCGACCATTTCGAGACTCCTTGTCATGTCCGTGATCACATCCGGGACTCCGAACAAACTTCGGTACATCAAAATGCATAAACTCATAATATAACTGTCATCGTAACCTTAAGCGTGCGGACCCTACGGGTTCGAAAACAATGTAGACATGACCGAGACATGTCTCCGGTCAATAACCAAGAGCGGAACCTGGATGCTCATATTGGCTCCTACATATTCTATGAAGATCTTTATCGGTCAGACCGCATAACAACATACGTTGTTCCCTTTGTCATCGGTATGTTACTTACCCGAGATTCGATCGTTGGTATTCCAAATACCTAGTTCAATCTCGTTACCGGCAAGTCTCTTTACTCGTTCTATAATACATCATCCCGCAACTAACTCATTAGTTGCAATGCTTGCGAGGCTTAAGTGATGTGCATTACCGAGAGGGCCCAGAGATACCTCTCCGACAATCGGAGTGACAAATCCTAATCTCGAAATACGCCAACCCAACATGTACCTTTGGAGACACCTGTAGAGCTCCTTTATGATCACCCAGTTACGTTGTGACGTTTGGTAGCACACAAAGTGTTCCTCTGGTAAACGGGAGTTGCATAATCTCATAGTCATAGGAACATGTATAAGTCATGAAGAAAGCAATAGCAACATACTAAACGATCGGGTGCTAAGCTAGTGGAATGGGTCATGTCAATCAGATCATTCACTTAATGATGTGATCCCGTTAATCAAATAACAAATACTTGTTCATTGTTAGGAAACATAACCATCTTTGATTAACGAGCTAGTCAAGTAGAGGCATACTAGTGAAACTTTGTTTGTCTATGTATTCACACATGTATTATGTTTCCGGTTAATACAATTCTAGCATGAATAATAAACATTTATCATGATATAAGGAAATAAATAATAACTTTATCATTGCCTCTAGGGCATATTTCCTTCAATACATACATGGGAAAATAATGTGATTGGGGATGGGGTAGGTCGAACCCCCCCCCCTCGTGTTGAAGTTATCGGGACACGGGGTATATCGACAACGACATATCCGATAAAAAATAAGAATACGTAGAATAAATAAAAAGAGGAGAAGAAGAAAGGAATAGAGGAGAAGATTGAAGAAAAAAGAAGAGAAAAAGAGGAGAAGAAGAAAGGAATTATTCTATTTTCTCTTCTTCTCCTCTATTCCTTTCTTCTTCTCCTCTTCTTTTTCTTATTTTTTCTTCTTCTTACTTATTTCTCCTCTTCTTCCTCTCCTCTTCTTCTCCTTTCTTCCTCTTCTTATTTGCCTTTTCCCCCTCATTCTTTTTCTTCTTCTTCCTTCTTAATATCACCAAATAGAAAATTTAGAAAAAAAGCAAAGGTTTTGCCTAATGCATTGTTCATATGAATATACAAACATTTGCATATTCAACAATAATTAATATCACCAAAAAAATCTATGAACAGAAAAAAATCCTAACTTTTCTAAAAATCTATCTTTTGCATACATGAACATATATATACACAGAGAACATACATACATATATACATTTTTATAAAAATGCAAAAAACAAAAAAATCTAAAAAAGGACATATAAACAGATATAAACACATACATATACTCACACATATACATACAATCAGGAAAAACAACATATATTATGTGAAAAAATAGGGAGGAAGGGGGCGGTGCCGGTTGGCCTGACCAAAGGAGAGGTGCAGCGTGGTCAGGGTAGGGGCAGAGGCACGGCGCGCATCGGGGTAGAGGCGACGGCGGTGTGGTCGGGGTAGGGGCAAAGGCGAGGGCTGCGTGGTCGGGGTAGGGCGAGGCAGAGGCGAGATCAGGCGCGCGGCATGGTCAGGGCAGCTGGGGCGACGACGACGTGGTCGGGGCAGGGGCACGTGGCGCGGTCGGGGCGGGCCGCTGGCGGCGTGCTCGGGGCAGGGGCAGCTACGGGTCGACGAGGCAGCAGAGGGCGGCGACGGCGTCGACGGGGCGAGCTCAGGCAGCCTGGCGGCATCGTCGGTGCGGGGCAACTGATGCAGAGATGAATCTGGAAAACGCCAAGTGTTTTCTTATATACTGAGAGCATTGGTCCCGGTTCGTGGCACCAACCGGGACCAATGCCCCCCTTTAGTCCCGGTTGGTGCCACCAACCGGGACCAAAGGTGAGTTTTCAGCAGTCCAAAGGGCGGGAACCGGCGGCCTTTGGTCCCGGTTGGTGGCACCAACCGGGACTAAAGGGGGGCATTGGTCCCGGTTGTTGCCACGAACCGGGTCCAAAGGGTGGCATTGGTCCCGGTTCGTGCCACCAACCGGGAGTAATGGCCTTGCACAGCGGCATGGTGGTGGGAGTTTACTCCCACCTCGCTAGTTGAGAGCGTCGACTACCTGTTTATAAGCACCGATGCCTCCTCTCTCTCGAACTCCTCTGAACTGCAGGCCTATGGGCCTAATTTGACACTTCTTTGCCTGCGGGCCTGCTCGGCCTTCTGCGGGCCTGAATCCTAGCCCAACTAGCTGGGTTTCTAGTCGTATTCAGGCCGTGGTGGCCTAGGAGGTGGCATTTTTATATTTTTTTTTCCAGTTTTTTTGTTTTCTTTGTTGCTTTATTTTTTTATTTTGTTTCTACTTACAACAAAATAGTTACTATTGCTACTTTATTTATTTTATTAAGGTTTATTTATTTTATTTTATTATAGTTCATTTTATTTTCTGCTTATTTATTTTATAAAAGTTTATTTTATTTTGTTTCTACTTATTTATTTTATTTTATTTTATTTTGTTTCTACTTATTTATAAAATTTTATTTTGTTTATACTTATTTATTTTATTTTCTTTTTTGCTTTTTGTATTTATTTTATGAAAATTCTTTTTGTTTCTAATGTTTTGAACAAAAAATACTTTGATAATTTTAGTTGCATAAATTCTATATAATTTTAGTTTCAATAATACTAGAGGTTTATAAAAGCTTTTTAGTTGATTCCTTTAGTACCGGTTCTTTCTGCCCTTTCTGACTTCATTTGTTATTTTTCATGCATTTATTGATTATTTTGAGCTATAAGACCCTGAAATTGAAAAGCATTTCAAATGAACTCTGAAAAGGTTGAAAGTTGGCATGGTATCATCATTTCATCCACATAGCATGTGCAAGAACGTTGAGAGGGTTACGGCAAAAACTGGATGCACTTCGTGTACAAAACGGACAATGGTATCATACTCGTCTGTTACAAAGTTGGCATGGTATCATCATAATAGTTGCGGGAGAAAGTCTTCACTTTTTCTTCGCTTGTGTCATTGGCTTATTGCGGCGTAACCATGGATAATCTTCTTCGTTTATCAGGATGCTTGGGTCAGCCTTGACTTTGAAGGGAGGAATTTCATGAAACTTTTCATAATCTTCAGACATGTTTGTCTTGCCCTCCACTCCCACGATGTCCCTTTTTCCTGAAAGAACTATGTGGCGCTTTGGCTCATCATATGATGTATTCGCTTCCTTATCTTTTCTTTTTCTTGGTTTGGTAGACATGTCCTTCACATAGATAACCTGTGCCACATCATTGGCTAGGACAAATGCTTCGTCAGTGTACCCAAGATTTTTCAAATCCACTGTTGCCATTCCGTACTGTGGGTCTACCTGTACCCCGCCTCCTGACAGATTGACCCATTTGCACTTAAACAAAGGGACCTTAAAATCATGTCCGTAGTCAAGTTCCCATATGTCCACTATGTAACCATAATATGTGTCCTTTCCCCCTCTTGGTTGCTGCATCAAAGCGGACAACGCTGTTTTGGTTGGTGCTCTTTTGATCTTGGGCGATCGTGTAAAATGTATTCCCGTTTATCTTGTATCCTTTGTAAGTCGATACAGTCAAAGATGGTCCCCTGGACAACGAGTACAGCTCATCACAAACAGTGTTGTCACCTCTGAGATGTGTTTCCAACCAACTGCTGAATGTCCTGATGTGTTCACATGTAATCCAGTCGTCGCACTACTCCGGGTGTTTGGATCACAGACTGTTCTTGTGTTCATCGACATACGGGGTCACCAAGGTAGAGTTCTGTAGAACTGTGTGGTGTGCTTGAGACCAAGAATATCCGTCCCTGCATATTACTGAGTCCCCTCCAAGCGTGCCTTTTCCAGTCAGTCTCCCCTCATACAGCGATTTAGGGAGACCTATCTTCTTAAGGCCAGGAATGAAGTCAACACAAAACCCAATGACATCCTCTATTTGATGGCCCATGGAGATGCTTCCTTCTGGCCTAGCGCGGTTACGGACATATATCTTTAGGACTCCCATGAACCTCTCAAAGGGGAACATACTGTGTAGAAATACGGGCCCCAGAATGACAATCTCGTCGACTAGATGAACTAGGACGTGCGTCATGATATTGAAGAAGGATGGTGGGAACACCAGCTCGAAACTGACAAGACATTGCACCACATCACTCCTTAGCGTTGGTATGATTTCTGGATCGATCACCTTCTGAGAGATTGCATTGATGAATGCACATAGCTTCACAATGGCTAATCGGACGTTTTCCGGTAGAAGCCCCCTCAATGCAACCGGAAGCAGTTGCGTCATAATCACATGGAAGTCATGAGACTTCAGGTCCTAGAACTTTTTCTCTGGCATATTTATTATTCCATTTATATTCGACAAGAAGCTAGTCAGGACCTCCATACTGAGCAGGCATTCAAAGAAGATTTCTTTCTCTTCTTTCGTAAGAGCGTAGCTAGCAGGACCATCATACTTCTTCGGAGGCATGCCATCTTTTTCGTGCAAACGTTGCAGGTCCTCCCGTGCCTCAGGTGTATCTTTTGTCTTCCCATACATGCCCAAGAAGCCTAGCAGGTTCACACAAAGGTTCTTTGTCACGTGCATCACGTCGACTGGAAAGCGGACCTCTAGGTCTTTCTAGTAGGGTAGGTCCCAAAATATAGATTTCTTCTTCCACATGGGTGCGTGTCCCTCAGCTTCATTCGGAACAGCTAGTCCGCCGGGACCCTTTCCAAAGATTACGTGTAAATCATTGACCATAGCAAGTACGTGATCACCGGTACGCATGGCGGGCTTCTTCCGGTGATCTGCCTTGCCTTTGAAATGCTTGCCTTTCTTTCGACATTGATGGTTGGTCGCAAGAAATCGACGATGGCCCAGGTACACATTCTTCCTGCATTTGTCTAGGTATATACTTTTAGTGTCATCTAAACAGTGCGTGCATGCGTGGTATCCCTTGTTAAAAGGTTACTGAGAGCGGGCCAATCGTTGATGGTTACAAACAGCAACGCGTGCAGGTTAAATTCCTCCTGTTTGTGCTCACCCCACATACGTACACCGTTTCCATTCCACAGCTGTAAAAGTTCTTCAAATAATGGCCTTAGGTACACATCAATGTCATTGCCGGGTTGCTTAGGGCCTTGGATGAAAACTGGCATCATAATGAACTTCCGCTTCATGCACATCCAAGGAGGAAGGTTATACATACATAGAGTCACGGCCCAGGTGCTGTGATTGCTGCTCTGCTCCCCGAAAGGATTAATGCCATCCGCGTTTAAACCAAACCATACGTTCCTTGGGTCACCTGCAAACTCAACCCAGTACTTTCTCTGGATTTTTCTCCACTGCGACCCGTCAGCGGGTGCTCTCAACTTCCTGTCTTTCTTATGGTCCTCACTGTGCCATTGCATCAACTTGGCATGCTCTTCGTTTGTGAATAGACATTTTAACCGTGGTATTATAGGAGCATACCACATCACCTTCGCAGGAACCCTCTTCCTAGGGGGGCTCGCCGTCAACATCACCAGGGTCATCTCGTCTGATCTTATACCGCAATGCACCGCATACCGGGCATGCATTCAGATCCTTGTACGCACCGCGGTAGAGGATGCAGTCATTAGGGCATGCATGTATCTTCTGCACCTCCAATCCTAGAGGGCATACGACCTTCTTTGTTGCGTATGTACTGTCGGGCAATTCGTTATCCTTTGGAAGCTTCTTCTTCAATATTTTTAGTAGCTTGTCAAATCCTTTGTCAGGCACAGCATTCTCTGCCTTCCACTACAACAATTCCAGTACGGTACCGAGCTTTGTGTTGACATCTTCGCAATTGGGGTACAACCCTTTTTTGTGGTCCTCTAACATGCGGTCGAACTTTAGCTTCTCTTTTGACTTTCGCATTGCGTCCTTGCATCGACAATGACCCGGCGGAGATCATCATCATCAGGCACATCGTCTGGTTCCTCTTGATCTTCAGCAGCTACCCCCGTTGCACCATTATTGGTCACATCGTCTGGTTCCTCTTGATCTTCAGCAGCTTCCCTCGTTGCAGCATCACCGTATTCAGGGGGCACATAGTTGTCATCGTCCTCTTCTTCTTCGCCATCTTCCATCATAACCCCAATTTCTCCGTGCCTCGTCCAAACATTATAGTGTGGCATGAAACCCTTGTAAAGCAGGTGGATGTGAAGGATTTTCCGGTCAGAGTAAGACTTTGTATTCCCACATTTAGGGCATGGACAACACATGAAACCATTATGCTTGTTTGCCTCATCCACTTCAAGAAAATCATGCTCGCCCTTAATGTACTCGGAGGTGTGTCTGTCACCGTACATCCATTGCAGGTTCATCTGCGTGCATTATATATAATTAAGTGTGTCAAAAACCATTACAGAACATCATGAATAGATAATTAAGTGACCAAATTAATAGAAGTTCATCATCACATTAAAACCAAAGTACATACATTGAAACTATGTAAAACATTTCAATGCGAAAACAAATGCGATCATAATCGCAACCAAGGTAACAATTGATCCAACGTCATAATGATACCAAGCCTCGGTATGAATGGCATATTTTCTAATCTTTCTAATCTTCAAGCGCATTGCATCCATCTTGATCTTTTGATCATCTACGACATCCGCAACATGCAACTCCAATATCATCTTGTCCTCCTCATTTTTTTATTTTTTCCTTCAAGAAATTGTTTTCTTCTTCAACTAAATTTAACCTCTCAACAATAGGGTCAGTTGGAATTTTCGGTTCACATACCTCCTAGATAAATAAAATTTATGTCAGGTTGGTCGGCATAATTTTCATGAACAATAAATGAACCAATAGTTATAAAGATAATATATACCACATCCGAATCATAGACATGATGAGGGCCGATGGGGGCGGATAACAAAACCATCGCACTATATAATAACAAGCAATAAAATAGTAAGAAAATTAGACAAGTATCTATCTAAAGTAAGAATTCTTTTTCTTTCAGAAAGAAGATAAGAACAAGAGGCTCACCACGGTGGTGTCGGTGATGAGATCGGCGCGGGTGATCGACGACGGTGAAGATAGGAATGGGACGTGACGGGCCGCTAAACCTAGACAAATCTTGAGGAAAATGGAGCTTTGAGGTCGAGCTTTAAGAGGAGAAAGCTTAACTAGTGTGGCTCGGGCATTTCATCGAACACCTCATGTGTATAGGAGGTGAGCTAGAGCACCACAAAGCCCTCCCCTTGCCGGCCAGAAAAAAACAGAGCATTGGAGTGCTCTGCTCGTGAGCGAGGTGTATATATAGGCACCTCATTGGTCCCGGTTCATGGCATGAACCGGGACTAAAGGGCAGTCTGTGGTCCTGGTTCAAGCCACCAACCGGGACCAATGGTGGTGGGCCAGGAGCGAGGCCCATTGGTCCCAGCTCGTCCCACCAACCAGGACCAAAGGGGCCAGACGAACCGGGACCAATGCCCCCATGAGGCCCGGCAGGCCCCTGGCCTCATGAACCGGGACCAGTGCTCCCATGGGTCCTGGTTCTGGACTGAACCGGGACTAATGGGCTGACCCGGCCTGAACCAAAGCCCTCTTTTCTACTAGTCGATGACCTGCACCTCGTCGTCCTTGTGGAACGAGATGGAGCGTACATTGTACTTGTGACACAGCTCCGAGGAGAGGGTCGCAGACGACTTTCACCTTGTCATCCTTGCGGATCGAGATGGAGTGTACATTGTACTTGTGGCACAGCTCCGAGGAGAGGGTCACAGACGACTGGCACCTTGTCGTCCTTGCGGATCAAGATGGAGCGTATGTTGTACTTGTGATGCAGCTTGAAGCGCGTGGCCAGGTCGAGTGAGAGGATTGCTCTTTACTCGGTAAGTTTTTTTTAAACTTAGGCGAGTACGAGACTACCGCTAAGCTCCCGAGTGAGAGGATTACTCTTCATTCGGTAGGATTTTTTAAACTTAGGCGAGTACGAGACTGCAGCTAAGCCCCCGAGCGAGAGGCTTGCTCTTCGCTCGGTAGGATTTTTTAAACTTAGGCGAGTACGAGACTATAGCTAAGCCCCCGAGTGAGAGGATTGCTCTTCACTCGGTAGGATTTTTTTATCCTAGGTGAGTACGAGACTGCAACTAAGCCCCCGAGTGAGAGGATTGCTCTTCACTCGATAGGATTTTTTAAACTTAGGCGAGTATGAGACTGCAGCTAGGCCCCTAAGTGAGAGGCTTGCTCTTCACTTGGTAGGATTTTTTAAACTTAGGTGAGTACGTGACTGCAGCTAAGCCCCCGAGTGAGAGGATTGCTCTTCACTCGGTAGGATTTTTTAAACTTAGGCGAGTACGAGACTGCAGCTAAGACCCCGAGTGAGAGGATTGCTCATCACTCGGTAGGACTTTTTAAACTTAGGAGAGTACGGAACTGCAGCCAAGCCTCCGAGTGAGAGGCTTGCTCTTCACTCAGTAGGATTTTTCAAACTTAGGCGAATCAGGTTCGCGGCTAAGCCCTTGAGTGACAGGCTTGCTCTTCACTCGGTAGGATTTTTTAAACTTAGGCGAGTATGAGACTGCAGCTAAGCCCTCGAGTGAGAGGATTGCTCTTCACTCGGTAGGATTTTATAAACTTAGGCGAGTACAGAACTGCAGCTAAGCCTCCGAGTGAGAGGCTTGCTCTTCACTCGGTAGGATTTTATAAACTTAGGCGAGTCAGGTTCGCGGCTAAGCTCTCGAGTGAGAAGCTTGCTCCCACTCGATAGGATTTTTAAAACTTAGGCGAGTACGGAACTGCAGCTAAGCCTCCAAGTGAGAGGCTTGCTCTTGACTCGGTAGGATTTTATAAGCTTAGCCGAGTCAGGTTCGCGGCTAAGCCCCCGAGTGAGAAGCTTGCTCTTCACTCTGTAGGATTTTTGAAACTTAGGCGAGTACGAGACTGCAACTAAGCCCCCGAGTAAGAGGATTTCTCTTCATTTGGTAGGATTTTTTAAACTTAGGCGAGTACGAGACTACAGCTAAGCCCCCGAGTGAGAGGATTGCTCTTTACTTGGTATGATTTTTTAAACTTAGGCGAGTATGGAACTGCAGCTAAGCCTCCGAGTGAGAGGCTTGCTCTTCACTTGATAGGATTTTTTAAACTTAGGTGAGTACGAGACTATAGCTAAGCCCCCGAGTGAGAGGATTGCTCTTCACTCGGTAGGATTTTTTAAACTTAGGCGAGTATGGAACCGCAGCTAAGCCTCCAAGTGAGAGGCTTGCTCTTCACTCGGTAGGAATTTATAAACATAGGGGAGTCAGGTTCGCGGTTAATCCCCAGAGTGAGAAGCTTGCTCTTCACTCGGTAGGAGTTTTAAAACTTAGGCGAATCAGGTTCGCGGCTAAGCCCCTGAGTGAGAGGCTTGCTCTTCACTTGGTTGTATTTGTAAAACTTAGGCGAATCAGGTTCGCGGCTAAGCCACCCACTGGTTTTTTTAACACATGCATATGTAAGAACAATCATCTAGAAGACTGTAAAACTGTGTCTTTGATAAACAAACTGAAAAGGTACTTCTTATTACATCTAATCAGACCGAATGTTTAAGTATAAAAATGGCGGAGCAACTCCGCATTCCAAGCGCGTGGCTCGTCTTTCTTTTGTTCCACATTGTAAAGGTGATATGCTCTGTTGTGGAGCACCTTGGTAATGATGAAGGGACCTTCCTAAGTAGGAGCAAGCTTATGGGGTCGTTGCTGATCCACTCGGAGCACAAGGTCTCCTTCCTGAAATGCTCGACCTCTCACGTTTCTGGCATGGAATCGACAGAGGTCTTGCTGATAAATGGTCGACTGGATCAGGGCCATTTCCCTTTCTTCTTCCAGAAGATCAACAGCATCCTGTCGAGCTTGTTCAGCTTCAGCTTCTGAGAAGAGTTCTACTCGGGGTGCATTGTGAAGCAAATCACTCGGTAGCACAGTTTCAGCCCCATAGACCATGAAGAAGGGAGTTCGATCAGTCGACCGATTCGTTGTTGTTCCTAATCCCCAAAGGACTGATGGAAGCTCTTCTACCCAAGCACATGTTGCATGTTTGAGGTCACACATCAATCGGGGTTTCAGCCCTTGGAGAATCAAACCGTTTGCTCTTTCTGCCTGTTCATTCGACTGCGAGTGGGCGACTGAAGCATAGTCGACTCGAGTGCCTTGGGAAGCGCAAAATGCTCTGAACTCATCAGAATCAAAGTTGGAGCCATTATCCATGATAATGTTGTGAGGGACTCCATATCTAAATGTCTGTTCTCTGATGAAACTGATGGCAGTGCCAGAATCGAGATTCTTGATGGGTTTGGCTTCGATCCATTTAGTAAACTTGTCTACTGCTACAAGCAAATGAGTGAAACCACTTCTGTCGTTCCTCAGGGGTCCAACCATATCCAATCCCCAAACAGCAAATGGTCAGACAAGTGGAATGGTCTTCAGGGCTGATGCAGGCTTGTGGGACATGTTGGAGTAGAACTGACAGCCTTCACATTTGTCGACTATTTCTTTCGCCATCTCATTTGCTCGTGGCCAATAGAAACCCGCTTGGTATGCTTTGGTCAGGATGGTCCGAGAGGACGCATGGTGACCACAGGTCCCCGAGTGGATGTCATTGAGGATCATTCGACCTTCTTTTGGTGTGATGCATCGCTGAGCAACTCCTGTAACACTCTCTCTGAAAAGCCGTCCACCTATCATGGTGAAAGCTTTGGATTGACGGACAATATGACGGGCCTCATCTTCATCTTCTGGAAGTTCCTTTCTAAGCAGATATGCAATATATGGCACCGTCCAATAGGGGATGTGGACCAAAACCTCCATGGTCAGGTCGACCATGGCTGGAATATCCACTTTAGTCAGATCGGTAGAACTTTTTGGTTGCAGGGGCTCTTCTGTGAAAGGATCTTCTTGAACTGACGGTGTGTGAAGATGCTCTAGGAACACCACTGGGAATGGGCTCCCGCTTAGAACCTATCTTCGCCAAGTCATCAGCTGCTTGATTCTTCAGTCGGGGTATATGGTGGAGCTCTAACCCTTCAAACTTATTTTCTAACTTCCTCACCGCATTGCAATAACCAGTCATGGCCGGGCTCCTGACGTCCCACTCTTTCATTACTTGATTGACCACTAAATCTGAGTGGACATAAACCACTAGGCGACGGACGCCAAGTGAAATGGCCATACGCATCCCATACATAAGGACTTCATACTCAGCTTCATTGTTGGAGGAATCAAAGTGAATCTGGAGAACATAACTGAGATTGTCACCTCGGGGGGATACCAGTACTACCCCAGCGCCAGAACCGTTCAGCTTCTTGGATCCATCAAAGAACATAGTCCAATGCTTTGAGTGAATCTGAGTCGGTTGTTGCTCCTCAACCCACTCGACGAGGAAACATGCTATTGCTTGGGACTTGATTGCTTTCTTTGCCGTAAACTTGATATCCAATGGAAGGAGTTCAATCGCCCATTTTCCCACTCGACCAGTTGCATCTCTGTTATTCAGAATTTCTGACAATGGAGCGTCACTGACGAATGTAATCGAATGATCTGAGAAATAATGTGCAACCTTCTTCGTGGTCAAGTAAATTCCATACACAAGCTTATGATAATGCGGATATCTCTGCTTGGATGGAGTCAAGACTTCAGAAATATAGTACACTGGGCGCTGAACCTTATAGGCTTTACCTTCTTCTTCCCACTCGACCGTGAGTACTGTACTAACAACTTGTCCAGTGGCTGCATTATAAAGCAGTAAAGGCTCTTTGCTGATTGGAGCAGCAAGCACCGGCTGAGTGGAAAGCAGGGCTTTGAGCTCTGCAAACACTGCGTCAGCTTCAGGAGTCCACTCAAACTTATCAGATTTCTTCATCAGTCGGTAAAGAGGCAATGCCTTTTCACCGAGACGAGAGGTGAATCGACTCAAAGTGGCCAAACAACTAGTGAGCTTCTGAACGTCATGCACACGCATAGGGCGCTTCATTCGGAGGATTGCACAACCTTTCTCTGGGTTTGCATCGATCCCTCATTCGGAAATGAGGAAACCGAGTAACTTTCCGCCCGAGACTCCGAACGTGCACTTTGACGGATTAAGCTTGATATCATATCTCCTCATATCTCCTCAGTCGGAACCTTTATGCGACTTAACCACGATGTCATCCATATATTCTTCCACATTCCGACTGATTTGAGTGCGCAGGCACTTCTGAATCATCCTCATAAATTTGGCACCAACATTCTTGAGACCAAAGGGCATGGTAACATAGCAAAAGCACCCGAATGGGGTCATAAAGTTGTTTTTATTTCATTGGGTCCATACAGTCGGATCTGATGATCCCGGAATATGCATCCAGAAAAGACAAACGCTCACACCCCGCAGTTGAGTCGACAATCTGTTCGATGCGAGGGAGAGGAAAATGATCTTTCGGGCAGGCCCGATTGATATCCTTGAAATCAATGCACATACGAAGTGAATTGTCCTTCTTAGGGACTATGACAACATTGGTGAGACACTCGGAGTGGTAAATTTCATGGATAAACTTAGCTACCATAAGCCGAGCCACCTCCTCGCTGATTGCCTTTCTCTTCTCCACGGTGGACCAATGGAGATGCTCTTTAACGGGTTTTGCCACCGGGTCGACTCGCAAACGGTGCTCAGCCAGTCCCCTGGGTACACCTGGCATGTCAGAAGGTTTCTATGCAAAGATGTCCCAGTTCTCACGGAGGAACTGGATGAGCGTTTCTTCCTATTTGCTGTCGAGCGTTGATAAGCTATGAGTCGGAGCGGCATTGGGATCGGTCGGGTGAATGTGAACCGGCTTCGTTTCACCGGATGACTGAAATGCAAATTCTGAAGCAGGCTTCTTGGCGCGTAACAAATCACTCGGATCTGCATACTTCTGGTACTCTTGCATTTCTACTGCTGCCATTTGTTCATTAGCAATCTTCGAGCCCTTCTGGAGGCACTCTTCTTCTCTCTGCCAATTACCAGTAACTGTGATCACGCCTCTGGGGCCTGGCATCTTCAGCTTAAGGTACAGGTAACACGGTCGAGCCATGAAACGAGCATACACAGGCCTGCCCAGAATAGCATGATACGCACTTTGAAAATCCACAACTTCAAATGTCAACTTTTCCTTACGGTAATTCTTTCAATCACCGAAAACCACGTCAAGAGTGATCTGGCTGAGTGAATCATCTTTCTTTCCAGGGATAACTACGTGGAACCTCATGTTGCTTTCACTAAGCTTGGACATCGGAATGCACATTCCCTTCAGGGTCTCAGCGTATAGAATATTCAAACCACGGCCGCCATCCATCAATACTTTGGTCAGTCGATGCCTCCAACAACTGGGTCGACTACCAATGCTTGCCGCCCTGGAGTGGCAACGCGTGCTGGGTGATCGGACTGGTCGAATGTGATTGCAGTTTGTGACCACTTCAAATATGTTGTTGTTGCCAGAGCAACCATGTTCACTTCTCTGTTTATGACTTTTAGTCGACTTTTGCTCTCGATGTCAGCAAAAATCACTAAGGTAGAATTGACGTTGGGGAAACCATCATCCACTTCTTTGTCTTCATCCTTATCAGATTCCTTCTCTTTCTCACTGGATTGGTTCTCTCGGAACTGCTAGATAAGGAGTCGACATTATCAAGTGGTATGCTTGGGATAAATCAGGTTTCCCTCTTCATCCTTCTTGGTGTGAATATGACACGGCAAATCTAGTACATCATTTCCTGCTTGATCTTTTAACTTCTTGGGGGTCCAGGGCCCCTTAGGTTTTCCCTTAAATTTTCCTTGGACCACAGCTGCAGTCTCACCAGGTCCTGCGGGTTCAGCTTTGTGTTTCTGCTTCCGACTGGAATTCCCTCCCCCGGTGTCCTGGCCGACTGGTTTGCTCTTACCACCGTGGAGTCAGTCTTCTTCTTCGCCATTAGCGTACCGAGTGGCTATTTGCATCATTCGGGTCAGGGTCATATCACCTGTCCGACCGAATTTTAGGTTAAGCTCTCTGTACCGAACGCCCTCCTTGAAGGCGCAAACTGCTTGATGCTGAGACACATTCTCCGCTGTGTGATGCAAAGTGGTCCACCTCTGGATATAATCCATCAAAGTTTCATTTAGTTTTTGTACGCAATGCTGAAGTTCTGCCAACCCTGCAGGTCATTTGCATGTGCCCTCAAATGTCCTGACCAACACTCGGGCCAACTCTTCCCAACTGAATATACTTCCTGGAGTCAACTGATTCAACCACGCTCTGGCCGAACCCTCCAACATAAGAGGAAGATGCTTCATTGCCACTTCATCATTACTACCACCGATCTGTACAGCCACTCGGTAATCCTCCAACCACGTGTCAGCTTTGATAAGCCGGTAAACTTGCTCACTCCTGTTGTCAACCTGAACTCGGGGGGAATCTCAGCAGCTCTGATGGCTCTGCTGAAACACTCTGGACCGGAAAAATGAACTCTACTGCCAGTCGGACGATCTCTGTCATATCCTTCTCTGTGTGCTCTGTTCCTGTCGACCAGACCATGAACGAGGATCAACCTCACATCAAAACCTGGCTCTCTTGGGTCGACCGGTACCCTCTGCTCACTGCTGCGCGGGCGCCTATTATCATATTGTCGTGGCACATATGATCCACTCCTCGGAGGAGGCGTAGGCACTCGATGGTGGTCATCACAGCCGAGTCGGTGATCATACTACTTGTGGTTCCGACCCACGTACTGCATTTGGTGATGCCGACGTCGCTCACGCCACACGGGCGATCTTTGGCTGTGAGCCGATTGAACTGTGTAAGCCATCACTCTGTTATCTATCCTATTGCGAGACTGAGAAACATCTGAGTTTTGCTCTCCTGCTGCCCGAAGCAGCGCCCTGATCTGCATCAAACCTCTTCAAGCCTCTGACTGAAACGGCTGGATCGACTCTGCTATACGGGCTGCAGCTGTAAGATTCTGAATCAGAGTGCGGTATACCTGAGGGTCGGACGGAAATAACTGTCGTCATCGCCGACTAGATTCTGGGATCTCCTGACGGGCGCGCTCGTCGAGTGCATGCTGAAGGTTCTCCAGTAGGGTGCGCTCAGCCAAACTGGCCAGGTGCACGGCCTCCAAGGCCCGAGCCTTAGAGGTCTCTTCGATGTTGGTCGTGTGGAGTGCCTCCATGTTGTGGCGCTGAAGTTCCTCCCTCTGCTGTGAAGTGAGGTCTTCAGGATAATATTCTTCTTGAACGCGTGATGGATTGCCGCCGCCATCACCGTCGTTGCCACGACGAAAACCAGGCGGCCTGTGTGGTGTGTTGACCACCAAGACTTCTATCGCAGGTTCACTACTGTCACACTCGGACAGGGTCTTGACGGAGCCACTCAACAGATCGAATAGCCCGTAAAGAGATTCGTGGGGCTCGATTGCCGCTACTTGAGGGCTAGTCGACTGGTGGGCCACCGCATGCTTCACGCACCGCTGGAGTCGCGTTTGACCGGATCGCTTGCGGCGACGAACAGCAGGGAGCGAAGATGCCATGGGAGCGGACCTATACTGGGTTGACGGCTACCGCAAAAGGACACCGCGGACGCACGCGTGAAAGTGTGTAGCCCCGCGGACGAGGAGCGTCTCGACGTCAAGGGGGGCCTCCTGGAGCCAAGCGGAGTCGTCGGCGACGAAAACGAGCGTGCCGAGACGGATCTCGCGACCCTCAGCCAATCCGCCGCCGGAAACAATGATGATGGGAATCGAAAAAATCGCAACCTCACCGGAAAGTCGCTAAGACACCTGCCCCACGGTGGGCGCCAACTATCGTGGGAGTAAGTCTGACAATAGAATAGGGGGTATGTATGGAGAGGCAAGGTCCTAGCTGCGATGAGGTTGTGCACGCAAGGTTTATGAGTTCAGGCCCTTCGCGGAGGAAGTAACAACCCTACGTCTCAGTGCCCGGAGGCTTGGTCGATTGGATTATGCATGAACTTACAAGGGGTGCGAATCCTTGTCCCCGAGGAGGGGGTGGCTTATATAGAGTGCGCCAGGACCCCGGCCACCCCCGTTACATAGGGTTCAATGTAAATTAAGAGAGGGCGTTACTGGTAACGCTAGCTATAAAGATCTTTAAATGATCTTAAAGACTGGAGAGTGAACGGCTGACCGTTGCCATCCTGAGTGACTTTAGGTCTTTTGTACTCCGAGTGGTTTCTTGTTCGGTCGAGTGGAATTGGGATACCCGAGTGGAACTGTTGGTGGAGTGGGATGCACTCTGAGGTGATCTCAGTCGGTAGGTGCTGTTGTGCTTTGCATGCCTTTGACTGTAGGCAGTGTCCTTGGGAAGGGTGTCTAGGTCATGCGTATTACACTACCCTAGGTACATGTCATCGTCATTAGCCCCCGAATGGATCAGGGTCCGAGTGAGGAAGAGGTTGAAGATGATTCCGACCCGGTTTTTGTGCTTCGAGGCATTTTACCTAAGCTGACGGATTACACTGAGACTTCAACTTCATTTACAGTCGCCTTGATGCATTCAGATTTGGTCGAATGAACTTATGCCGAACTTGTGCTGGAGCGGTATGAAAACTTTGGCGCGATTGGTTATACTGCCATCCCCGGATCTCACGGGATTCAAAATTTGGGGAAGCGCGCGAGGCGGAGGTCACCGTGGTAAAACGGAACGGATTAGGTAGGGGTGCCTCGATCTCTGTGCCTCCTTTTTCGCCACATGCCCAGCACGCGACTGTTGCGGGATTTGACATGATCATATGGGCCCACAAGTAAGCCACTCGGAACCGGGCCTATATAAGGCCTTACGGCCGATGTATGCTGCACGGTGCTCGCCATTCCCCTTGTTCCTCCTCTGCTTCTCCACCGCATTCGCCTCCACTCTCGACGTCGCCGCCCCGTTCGTGTGCAAAACGCAACGATGGGGAAGGACAATACGGCGGCCCTGGAGCGCGCGAAGAAGGCGACGGCAGCGACGAAAGGCAAGAAGACGAGTCAGGGGGGTCGTCGTTGAGGGCCAGCCTGCCGCCCGGCTGGATCCAGGGCGACTGGATCTGGTCCACGATTTCGAAGGATGATCTGGTCGATCTGGATGAAGGGCCTTGATTTCCCACAGAACTTGGAGGCAGCCGGGCAACGAGACCGCGCCGCAGCTGCAGGAGGGTGAGTGCGTCCTCCTCGCAACCCAAGTTGACCGCGGTTTCTCTTTGCCACCTCATCCATTTTCCGAGGTTTCCTGAACTTTTTTGGAGCTCAACTTCATCACTTTTCCCCCAACACCATCATATATCTCGATGCATTTTTGTCTATGTGTGAGAATTTCCTGGGTTGCTGACCGCATTGGGGTCTCTTCAAACACATCTTCACTTGCCATTCTTAGTCTGTGAAAAAGGCTAATCCGAGTGATGAGAGGATGCACATGATTCAGATGTGTGGAGGTCTAGGGATTCAAATGAGGGGCAGGAGTACATTTCCGGCTATGACTCTTCCCGGTTCGGTTAGAGGGTGGCAGTCGACCTGGTTTTACTGTAAGGACCAACCGACTCCTGGGCAGTCGACTGGTCTTCCTCCCTTCCCCATGGATCGGGTCTAGCAGCCCTCCTCGTTGAAAGTGACTTCCATAGAGAAAATAGAGGAGAACATGTTGGTTGAACGAGTAGTCCAATTAGTCCGTGACGGTGTGACCGGCATGGATTTGTTGGAGGTGTTTCTCAGTCGACGCATCCAGCCACTCTAGGCTCGCGATCATCCTATGTGGATGTACTCGGGCATTGAGGACACCACTCGGCTTCACCCAGAGTAAGTCACCGAGGAGATGGTGGAGCAGTGGTTGTAGGGCATCACTGGAAACAAAGACAACCCCAGGGGGTCCAGGAGAATCCAACCATTTGACTCCTCCAATGAACCAGACAAGGTTTGACTTTCACTACCGGGTGCCTTCTGTTCTGTTGGTAGGAGCTCCCACCGCACGTCTTTGAACTGTTAAGAAGGAGATCCATATGCATGTGTATTAGTTGTGTGACTAGATATCGATAATCATGTAAAAATTGTGAATAGTGTTCTGGCAAACGTACCCATTGATGTCTATCAGATTTGGTCCTTTTGGATGCAATCATGTGAATGTTCTCGCAAACGTAGTATGCACACACTTCAGCCCCGGCGCCTGCTTCAGGGCCTTTACGAGAATAGAATTTAATCAGATAATAATTAATCAAGCATGATAATTAATTAATGGTATTGATACAAGAATTAAAGAGATGGTAGCTCTAGTACTACTTAATTACTTACCTTGGGTCGAAACCAAAACAGCTTTTGTTGCCATTTGCCTGGAGTCACCTTGATGAACTTTGCCCAAGCCCTGCCCGTTGGCAAAGAAAATTAATAAAGGGGTCATTAAATAGTTGATATCGGGAAATGACGAACTAAATACACTGAGATATAGTTAATAATGATTGAAATTACCTGCCGACTATCCCTTTCAAGATGGTGAAGTCACTTTCTTTTTTAAATAGTGAATCCAGTACTTCAACTATTCCTTCTTCAACTTTAATGATTAACAAGATCCAGTGGTAACTACATGCGCACACGTTTGCATGTCTTAATTAAGAGGGCATGTGCATAACACTAATCAACTACCCTAAACCCTATACACTTAATTATTAACATTTAACTAGCTAGTAAGCAAAAACAGAATTTGTAGCACAAGACAGTGTGACTCACAAGAAGTTGTAAGGAAGTAGTATATCTTCATTGGTATTGAGGCGCTTCAAGAACTCTAGCATTTTATTATGTACATCTGCTTTATACCGTTCCAATTTCCATGTGTGTTCATTAATGGTAATTGGGTCAATGAACCCAATGCCATAGCGTCTAGCTTTTTTCACTTCATAGATCTTCATCCTGCATAATACAGCAAAAAAGAATATAGTGAGGATAATTAGAGGTAATGATCGATCAATGAGCACTAAAGCTAGCTTGAGACTTCAATTACAGAAAGAAATCACTTACAGACAATAGCAACTGACGAGAGATTTGTCGAGTGCTTCTTGATTGAATAACTGAAATAGTTCTTAATAGTCAAGGACAGAGCTAGCTTATGGAAGTAATGCTCTTCCTTGACGTTCACCATGAGGGACTCTCGATTGGAACTCTTGGTAATTTTCATGTACCAATCATGCTATTCATACATTCTCGTTGGGAGGTTCTTGACCTCCTCAGGCTTGACCAAAGGTTCGCCGTGGACATATTTTCGTTTTATGTCTTCCTCTCTAAGCGGAGACATGGGCTCGATCTCGAGGAATTGTCCAACAGTGATACCGAGCTCTTTAGCATGCTTTCTACACTCGTCGATTATTACCAACTGACCGGCACCGGTACTCTCATCTGTTGGTACAACAAGCAGGGGGATCGATTGCGCCGCATGTTCTCCCATCTAGGGAATGGTTTTCCCGCATTTTTTGCCAGCTGCTTGGCTCGAGCTCGAGATCGACTCCTTTTGTAGTCGTGCTCGATGTGCCTTCCTGATTTGGCGCTCATAGTCTGAGTCAACAGGCTTGGGAGCTGGTGGTTCAACCATACGAATAAAGTGGTCAATGACTTTATCGGGCACTTTCTCCTTTGGCGGTGGTGGCTGTTTGGTCCAAAATGGGCGTCCAATTGAGCCCTCACTTCGGCTTCGTTTTCCGCTTCGGTCATGTCGTAAGGCCTCTTCGGAAGAGGCACGAGGCTTGGACCATATTGAAATCGCTTGCCACCGCCTGTACCTCCTGTACTACCTCGACTTGTACCGCTACGCACCATAGCTGCGGCGGCTCTCTTCGGCGATTGCTGAGGCAACGGAGATGGCTAACGTGGCTGAGTTAGAGCAGGAGGAGTGGCCTGACGCGGTATCGTACTTGGAGGAGGAGTGGCCTGACGCATTGGCGGACTTGAAGCGGGAGGAGTGGCCTGACGCTGTGCCAGACTTAAAGCAGGAGGAGTGGCCTGACGTTGTGCTGGACTTGGAGGAGGAGGACTGGCCTGGCGCATTGGTGGACTTGGAGGAGGAGTGGCCTGACGCGTTGGCTGAGTTGAAGCAGGAGGAGTGGCCTGACGCGGTGGCGGACTTTGAGGAGGGGTCGGCTGACGCGGTGTCCGTGGCCTTCGAAAGATGATGCAATCCTTTCTCCATAGGATGATATGATGTATGTCCTCTCCCAATGTGTGCTCCTTGTCACCTCCAGGAATGTCAGGCTCTAGCCCCGAATATTAGTCCACCACCTCATCAACCACGACACAAGCATAGCTGGCTAGAATTGTGTTGCCATAGAAGGTTGCTTCGGGGGGATTTGTATAAGCAACAGCGTCCGCCACCTTTATGGATATGTTCTTCATTTTGAAGTGTAGCTCACAGTTAGTGTTCTCCAAGATGTCATCCACAGGGTATCTATCCAGTAGTGCGTCACCTGGCGCGAAACCCACGCTGCTTCTCGGCATGGATGGGACAGTGCTATCCAATGCTGGATCATCCGCTAGTTGCTACCGTTGCTGAGACCCGCTTTCTTGGATAATTGAGTCGATCTTCTGCTGCTGCTGCTAGAATTGGAGTGCCAACTCTGCGTGGCTTGCTTCTAGGCCTTGAAGGCGTTCTGCTTCCTACTCCCTCTGCTCCTCCTCTACCTTCCTCTTCTTTCCTCCTCCATCTTCCTTCTCGCATGGCTTCTGTAGTAAGCATTCCAGTCGGAAAATCCCTCATACCACGGAACAACGCCCTTGCCTCGTGTTCTTCTCGGTTGTTCAGGATTTCCTAGGGCGCGCGTAAGCTCGTCATTCTCTCGGTTGGGCGTGAACACCCCCGTTCGAGCCTCTTCTATTGCAACAAGTAACTTATCTTCGGCTCCTTTAAGACATGCCTTCTTCGAAACCTAGCCTGTCTTCGGGACCAACACCCCCCATGCGCATAGAACCAAGTTCTGCTCCTGGGGGGCCAGCTCTTAGTAACTGGAGTGACCTCTTCATCCAACATCTCTTGCTCAGACTTATCCCACTCAGGCATTGCCACCGCGTAGCCACCTGGCCCCAGCCTATGGAACTGCTCCTTTTTTGCGGCATTGGCCTGGTTTTTTGTTGACCAGATAATTCTGATTCCTCGAATTTCACGAAAGTAGGTCAGTGTTCTCTTTGCTTCTCCATTGTTCCATTGAATTCTAGAGTCTTCTTTCCTCCTTTGACGTAGTTGGCCCATATAGTTTTCTTGTGGTTGTTGAATGCAATTGACATCTTCCTAAGAGCAGCGTCCTTGACTTTCTGCACATCTGCATCTGTGAAATGATCTGGTAGGGTGAAATGTTCCATGAGAGATTCCCAAAGCTTTGATTTTGCTCTGTTGTCGACAAAAGTAAGATCTGGACGTTTGTTTTCTGGCTCTTTCCATTCTTGAATGGAGATCGGGAGTTGGTCCCTCACAAGAACTCCGCACTGACGAACAAACTTGTTCGCAATGTTCTTAGGTGCGCTTGGTTCGCCATTAGTTTTGATGGCATCGATGTTGTACTTTACGCCCTCCTTCAACTTTTTGGCCTGGCCTTGCACTGTCCTGCTGCTTGTGATGATCACCAGATGCCTGCTTATATAAATATACCTCGCCGGTCTTTGTTATTTCAAGATCAACATTTTCTTCATCATCATAATCATAGTTCATGACTTCATCAATTCGGTCGTCGCGATCGAATATCATATCATCACCCTCCCCGGTATTGTTCATATATTGGGAGCCGTCATCTGTTTCGTTCTGATCATCTGGCCCGCGAGGGGAGCATATGAGCTCGAACATGGCCTCTTCTCCCACTCTGCTGGTGTTGTCTGCCATAGCTTTTATTTAACTAATCCATAAGAGATATAAAACAATTTAGTATTCAATTTACAATGCATGCATGCAATCAGTAAGGAAAAACTGAATCATAGTACATAATATGCATCATCGAATATAATCTCGAATACATCATCTCGAAAAATATATATAATCTTGAATACATCGTCTCGAATATGCTAGCTAATAAAGATCGAATACTATAGAATAATCTAGGCCACTCGCGGTTCCTAAGGCGCGGGCGGTGGACACCCAAAGAGAAGGAACCGTCACAAGATCATAGCTCCGGTCATCTCCCCAAATAACCTCTCAGGTATTGGAGAACCTGACGTCCATAGCAGCCATGTAGCAACGGACATGCTCGTCCTCCTCCATGACACGACGACGTACTACCTACAGTGGGGCCGGCTACCTCCGCACCAAAAGTGGCCCACGTTAACGCCACCAAAGGAGCTCAGGGTCGATGACGGGACCCGGGGCCAGGTTCCTCACCAAGTGGCGAGCCCATGAAGGTAGCACCTCCCAGTGCCAGCCCAGCGGAACCTAGTCCCGGACATGAGTCCTCTGAAGCAGGACGTCGTCACGACCAGGTCGACGCCGAGGATGCAGGACGGGCATTATCGAGACAAATACTATATGCCGCAAAAGTAACTTTTTTAAATGATTGGATTGTGATTTCTTATATACAAATTTTAAAACTGGTATCATTGCATATGTCAAAGTTCTATATGCAAAATCTATATGCAAATTCTAAATTTCTATAACTAAAATTATAAGAAACTAAAAAAACATCGATCATCGTCTAACAATTTTACATTAATCTAATTCATCTAGCTAAAAATAACATTTCTATATAACTAACATTTCTATAACTAAAAAACAGAAAAATTTCTAACATTTCTATAAATATTTATATAACTCAAAAACATAAAAATTACTAACAATTTTATAACTAATTAACAATGTGTGTGTGTGGCCATGGCGTGGCAGGAGCTCACCGGCGAGGCGAGGCGATGGGGGCGGTGACGGGGACGGCGATGGGCCGGGGCGGCGACGAGCGGCGATGACGGGGATGGCGACGGGCGGTAACGGGACAGCGCGGCGACGGGGGCGTCAACAGGGGCAGCGACGGGGGCGGCAGTGATGGGGCAGAGGAGAAGAAGCAGAGGAAAACTGACGAATTTTCGTAAGTGTTTTCTATACAGGCGGGGCCTTTAGTACCAGTTGGAGCAACCAACCGGTACTAAAGGTCAAATTTGGCCAGACCAACACTACTAGAAAAAGGGCTGCTAGTGGCGCACCTGTTTTCCCTACTAATGGCGCACTACAGGTGCGCCACTAGCACCACGCCATTAGATTTTTTTACTAATGGCGCACCTGTGGTGCGTCATTAGTATCTGGTATACTAATGGCGCACCGCTGGTGCGCCATTAGTATACTAGAAGTGCGCCATTAGTAACATTTTTTTTAAAAAAAATTTCAGAATTTTTTTTATTTTTTTTATATTTTTTTAATTTTTTTTCGTTTTTTTCTTAATGTCAGGTCACTATGGCTTAATCTCAAGTCAAATCGCACTCTGTGGTCAAACTTCCCGGAAGGTCACCGATCCTCACACTACTCCAGCCCGAGCACGCTTAACTTCGCAGTTCTATCCAACCCCAGCACCAGCTCACTTCACACGCACTTGTTGATATATCTATCATATCAATCCTATTAAACCTTCTTGATGTCTAGGACTTTGTTCATGTTCATGAGTATGATGAAATTTTGAAAAAATATTTCAAACTTTCCAGTCATATTACGTATCATATTTTGAAAAAAAATCGAATTTTTTTTCGAAATCAATTTTTTTTCTGTTACTAGTGGCGCACCTAGCAAACGATGCGCCACTAGTAAGTTTGAATTTTTTTGAATTTTTTTGCCTCTAGATCTTAAAAGCCCCGTAACTTTTTTCTGTTAGGTTTTTGGGGATTTTGAAAATGTTTAACGGGGTTCCCCCGGTTAAATTTGGATGTAACTTTTCGAGTAGATGATTTTTCATATAAAAAACTTTTTAATCCGAGTTCGTATCCAAAAGTTATGCCCATTTTACTAAATTCCAGAGAGATTTTGCAAATAAAGTCGAAATTCATATTTGTAAATTTTCCCAACAAGTAGACCACATATCACATGGGAAACTTATTTTCTTTTATTTTTTTAACATTTCCATCATTTTCTTTTATTTTTTAAACTGAAAAGGCGGTCCGGGGGGGGGAGTGGGTGCATTCGGTGGAATTTTTGGGCCAAGTTAGTAATGGCGCACCGCGGAAGTGGTGCGCCATTACTAGTTCAACTTAGTAATGGCGCAACACACACACGGTGCGCCATTACTATTTTGAAAAAAAATAAAAAAAATTGAAAAAAAAATTGGAAAAAATTTACTAGTGGCGCACCGTGGATGTGGTGCGCCATTACTAGTTTAAATATTAATGCTATCCACTGGTGCGCCATTACTAGTTTTGAAAAAAAATAAAAAAATTTAAAAAAAATTGAAAAAAAATTACTAGTGACGCACCTTTGATGTTAACTAGTAATGGCGCACTATCCACTAGTGCGCCATTACTAGTTTTGAAAAAAAAATGAAAATTTTTTTTTGTTACTAATGGCGCACGGTGGATGTGGTGCGCCATTAGTATTTGGACACTAATGGCGCACCAACACATGGTGCACCATTAGTATATACTAATGGCGCACTACATGTCTGGTGCGCCATTAATGGCCATATCATCTATAGCCCTTTTTCTAGTAGTGCAAGCGGCGGAAAGCGCACCCCTTTAGTACCGGTTGGTGGCTCCAACTGGTACTAAAGACCCCCCCCTTTAGTACCGGTTGGAGCCACGACCCGGTACTAACGTGGTGCGCTAGCGCAGGCACGGTGCGGGCAAGTTTAGGCCCACCTCGCTGGCCGAAGGGCGCCCGCACCTGCTTATAAGCCCCACCGCGCCAGCTGTCTCGAGTTCCTCTCTATTGCAGGCCTTTTGGGCCTACCTCTGCTTGCATGCCCTGTTGGGCCTACTAGGCTAGCGGGCCTGCATCCTGGCCCAACTACAGGTTGGGTTTCTAGTCGTATGCAGGCAGCTATCGCCCAGTAGGCGAGCTTTTTTATTTAGTTTTTTCTTTTTTTCTTTTCTGCTTTATTTATTTTCTTTTATTTATTTGTGAGTTGTTTTTTGCTATATTTAGAGTTTCTTTGTGAATATTTTTGCTTTAGGTACAAAAAATTACAAACTTTCTGTTAGTGCCAGTAGTTTTTAAATTTGAATAGTTTAAATTTGAATTATTTGAAATTTGTGTGAATCACTAGTTTGTGAATAATTTAACTTTAAAAATATATTTTCCAGTGATTATTTTTTTGTTTAATATTAGTGTGTTTTATCATTATATTGAATTTGGAAATACTTAGGTTATTTAAAAAATGAAATGCCTTCTCATAGACGAGTTTTCATCCGAAACCGTGATACTTCGAAAGAGATTGTCCATTTTGTACATGAAGTGCATCCAGTTTTTGCCGTAACCCTCTCAACTTTATTGCACATGCTATGTGGGTGAAATGATGATACCATGCCAATTTTCAACCTTTTAAGAGTTCATTTGAAGTGTTTCTCAATTTTAGGGTCATTTAGCTGAAAAAATCAGTAAATGCATGAATGAATTTTTTTGCCCATAAATTTTCTTCGCGTTTCAAATGCCAAAACACTTAAGTACCCTAACTATTACAAATATTCCCTCCGGTTTGTTCGAAGAGGCACTTTCCAGATATATATAAGTCTGGAAACTCACTAGAGAAGAAAGTGATGAGAGTGAAGCCGATCACATCCTAGAGTGGGATCTTTGGGTGTGCAACTTTTTCTTCGCGTGTGTCCCTTTGCGCCGTAACCATGGACAATATTCATCATTTAACTAGATGCTCGGGTCAATATTCACTGTGAAGGGAGCAATTTCATCAAACTTTTTGTAATCTTCTGACATGTCTGTCTTGTCATCCACTCCCACAATATTTCTTTTCCGTGAAAGAACTATGTGGCGCTTTGGCTCATCGTATGAAGCATTCGCTTCCTTATGTTTTCTTTTTCTCGGCTTGGTAGACATGTCCTTCACATAGAAAACCTGCGCCACATCATTGGTTAGGACGAATGGTTCGTCTGCATACGCAAGATTGTTGAGATCCATTGTTGTCATTCCGTACTGCGGGTCTTCTGTTACCCCGCCTCGTGTCATATTGTCCCATTTGCACCGAAACAAAGGGACCTTCAAACCACGTCCATAGTAATGTTCCCATATGTCCTCTATGTAACCATAATATGTTTCCTTTCCCGTCTTGGTTGGTGTGTCAAAGCGGACACCACTGTTTTGGTTGGTGCTCTTCTTATCTTGGGCGATCGTGTAAAATGTATTCCCATTTATCTTTACACTTTGAAAGTCATTATATTCGAAGATGGTAACTGGGACAGCAACATGTCATCTTCAATAGCGGCGTCATGCATGGCACGTGTCTGCAACCAGCCGGCGAAAGTCCCCGTTTGTTCACGTGTAATCCAGTCGTCAGACTGCTCCAGGTGTTTGGAGCATAGAAAATTCTTGTGTTCCTCCATATACGGAGCCACCAAGGCGGAATTCTGTAGAAATGTGTAGTGTGCTTGAGTAAGAGAATGCCCGTCCATATATATTATTTGATCCCGTCCTAGCATGCCTTTTCCACCCAGTCTGCCCTTATCTCGCGATTCAGGAACACCAATCGGCTTAAGGTCAGGAATAAAGTCAATACAAAACTCAATGACCTACTCATTTTCATGGCCCTTCGAGATGCTTCCTTCTGGCCTAGCATGGTTATGAACATATTTCTTTAAGACTCTCATGAACCTCTCAAAGGGGAACATATTGTGTAGAAATACAGGACCCAAAACGTTAATCTCTTCGCATAGGTGACCTAGGACGTGCGTCATGATGTTGAAGAAGGATGGTGGGAACACCAACTCGAAATGGACAAGACATTGCACCAAATCATTCTCTAACCTTGGTATGATTTCTGGATCGATTACCTTGTGAGAGATTGCATTGAGAAATGCACATAGCTTCACAATGGATAATCGAATGTTTTCTGGTAGAATCCCCCTCAATGGATCCGGCGTCATAATCACGTGGTAGTCACGAGAATTTAGGTTTTGGAACTTTTTCTCTGCCATATTTATTATTCCCTTTATATTCGATGAGAAGCCAAACGGTACCTTCATGCTGAGCAGGCATTCAAAGAAGATTTCCTTCTCTTCTTTGGTAAGAGCATAGCTGGCATGACCCTGATGTGTGCCGTCTTTTCGATGCATACGTTGCTGGTCCTCCCATGCCTCCGGTGTATCTTTTGTCTTCCAATACACGCCCAAGAAGCCAAGTAGGGTCACACAAAGATTCTTGATCACGTGCATCACGTCGATTGCGGATCGGAGCTCTAGGTCTTTCCGGTAGGGCAGGTCCCAAAATATAGATTTCTTCTTCCACATGGGTGCGCGTTCATTAGCGTCATTCGAAACAGGTTGTCCGGCAGGACCCTTTCCAAAGATTACCTTCAAATCCTTGACCATATCATGTACATCAGCACTAGTACGGTGGCGAGGCTTCGTCCGGTGATCCGCCTCACCTTTGAAATGCTTGCCTTTCTTTCTTACGGGATACCTGCTCGGAAGAAATCGACGATGTCCCAGGTACACATTCTTCCTACAATTATCCAAATATATAATGTCGGTATCATCCAAGCAGTGCATGCATGCGTGGTATGCCTTGTTTGTCTGTCCTGAAAGGTTACTGAGAGCAGGCCAATCACTGATGGTCATGAACAGCAATGCCTTTAGGTCAAATTCTTCCTGTTTGTGCTCATCCCACGCACGTACACCTTTTCCATTCCGCAGCTGTAAGAGTTCTTCAACTAATGGCCTTAGGTACACATCAATGTCGTTGTCGGGTTGCTTAGGGCCTTGGATGAGCACTGGCATCACAATGAACTTCCGCTTCATGCACAACCAAGGAGGAAGGTTATACAAACATAGAGTCACAGACCAGGTGCTATGGTTGCTGCTCTGCTCCCCCAAAGGATTAATGCCATCTGCGCTTAGACCAAAGCATACGTTCCTTGCAACACGTGCAAACTCCTCCCTGTAATTTCCCTTGATTTTTCTCCACTGTGACCCATCAGCGGGTACTCTCAACTTTCCGTCTTTCGTACGGTCTTAACTATGCCATTGTATCGCCTTGGCATGCTTTTTGTTTTGGAACACACATTTCAACCGTGGTATTATAGGAGCATACCACATCACCTTGGTAGGAATCTTCTTCTTGGGGCGCTCGCCCTCAACATCACCAGGGTCATCGCGGCTGATCGTATAGCACAACGCACCGCATACCCGACACGCGTTCAAATCCGCGTAGTCACCGCGGTAGAGGATGCAATCCTTAGGGCATGCATGTATCTTCTGCACCTCTAACCCTAGAGGGCAGACAGCCTTATTTGCTTCGTATTTACTCTCGGGCAATTCGTTGTCCTTTGGAAGCATCTTCTTTAACATTACCAGCAACTTTCCAAATCCCTTGTTAGATACACCATTCTCTACCTTCCATTGCAATAATTCCAGTGTGGTGCCCAACTTTTTCTTGTCAGCTTCGCAATTCGGGTACAACATTTTTTTGTGATCCTCTAACATGCGCTGCAACTTCTTCTTCTCCTGTTCACTTATGTAGTTTCTCTCTGCATCGCCAATGGCCTGACCTAGATCATCAGTTGGCTCATCTTCAGATGCCTCTTCTTCAGCTTCTTCCCGCATTGCCGGCTCAGCTTATGCCCCCATTGTTGTATCATCGTATTCAGGGAACCCATGGCCAGGATATCTCTCGTCGTCCTCCTCTTCTTCATTTTCGTCCATCATAACCCGTCTTTCTCCGTGCTTGGTCCAATCATTATAGTGGGGCATGAAACTGGACTCAAACAGGTGGACGTGAATGGTTTTTAACTTAGAGTAATTCTGATCATTCTTACAGCCAGCACATGGACAAGGCATAAAACCATCCACCCGCTTGTTTGCCTCAGCCGCAAGCAGAAAAGTATGCACACCATTAATGAACTGGGGATAGCATCGATCATCGTACATCCATTGCCGACTCATCTACATTACACAACACCGAAAGGACCAAATTAATAAAGTTCATACATAAAGTTCATACAACACTTAAATGCAACAAACAAATAACTCTCTAGCTAAAGCATTTAAATGCAACAACAAATCCGATCAAGATCACACACTACTAGGGAAAGGGCTATAGCTGATATGGACATTAATGGCGCACCATGTATGTGGTGTGCCACTGCTATATAGCAGTGGCGCACCACATACAGGTGCGCCATTAGTGTCCTCATTACTAATGGCGCACCAGACACACGGTGCGCCATTACTAGCAAATTCTTTTTCCAGAACTATTAATGGTGCACCAGGGCACAGTGCACCATTACTAGTTTGAACTAGTAATGGCACACCACACGCTCGGTGTGCCACTACTGACAATTTTTTTTACTTTTTTTTTCAAAAGTAGTAATGGTGCACCTGGGTGAAGTGCGCCATTACTAGCTCCAACTAGTAATGGCGCACCACACCCACGGTGCACCACTACTGAGATTTTTTTTTGCAAAACTAGTAATGGCGCACCCCTGACCGGTGTGCCATTAGTAACCAGGGTTACTAATGGCGCATTTGTATGTGGTGCGCCATTAGTAAGTTGAGACCAGCTAGATATTTTGGACAGCCTACCACACTCACTTTCCCCACTTCATTCTCTCCTCCTCCTCCTCCTCCAAGCTTATCTCGGCTGCCTCCTCCTCCTCACCTTATTTGCACCATAGATTCACCAAAATTAAGTGGTTAAATTACCTTTTTTTGATAGGTAAGTAAGGGGAAAGTTTTCTTTATGTTGTAGATCTACTTTTTTCTCCCTCCAACAACGTGCACATGCACTTTTTATGGCCTAGCTAGATCTACGTATGTTTGTGGTGTTGCATATATGTTTGTGTTTGCAGGTACCGGTATTTGAAATGCGATAGTTGCTAATATTTTGCCGGAATGTTGATTCATTTCCGTTTCGGCGAGAATTTGGCACTATGCATTCTTTTTGGTCCTATTTTTAGGAAAAGTCATGCCAAATTTTTTCTTGGTTCTAAAATATCGTTTTGCTCAACCCCGCAGGCGGCCATGGTCCGCACGATGACCGAAGGCATCGTGAATAGGTTTTTGAGCTCCGCGAAGGCCGAGATGCTTCAAAAGAACGAGACGGAGATAAGATATCTGTGTCGAAGATGCAGGATGAAGAGCCTTATTGCGGATCCGGATTCCGGGCAGGTGCGGGACCACCTGCTCTTGCGTGGTTTCATGGATGGCTATTGGTGGAAAGGTGATGAAGATGACTATGAACTCGTCCATGGGGGGCAGCAAGAAATGAGGAAGGGCGGCAAGACAACCACCGCGGCAAGGATTGGCGAGAAAACGAAGAATCTCTAGGACATGATCACGACGGTGATGCCGAACATGATGATGAGGAAGATCAAGACGAAGGGCATGATCATGAAGATGAAGATGCCAGAGCAGACGACCATGGACCATCGATGGGCTGGGTGCAGGACCCTCATATTCAAGAGCTGCTTCTCAAGCAAACGGATAACGCAAGAGCTGCCGCCTGAGAGAAAGCCAAGCTGGATCAACTGGAGATAGACGCGTGAATCTGCTGTTTATATGTTTTGCTGTCTATATTCTGTGCAGTAATATATTTTGTAACTTGTGCAAATATCAGAAAAGAAAAAGAAAAAAATTTCTAATATTCATACTAGTGGCACACCATACAGCAAATTAGTGGCGCACTGCTATAAAAATACTAATGGCGCATTGTCTGTTAGTGCGCCATTAGTAACCCAGAGCAGAAGGTAAATATGGCCCCCTGGGAGGCATACTAATGGCGCACCATGGGACATACTAATGGTGCACTGCCTGGTGCGCCACTACTGTCTGATATACTAATGGCGCACCAGGGGTGCACCATTAGTATTAGTTACTAATGGCGTGATGATAATGGCGCACCTGTAGTGCACCATTAATGGCCAAAACAGGTGCACCACTAACAGGCCTTTTCCTAGTAGTGGCAACTAAGGTAGCAATTGATCCAACAGCATAATGATACCATGCCTCACAATCAATGGCATATTTCCTAATCTTTCTAATCTTCAAGCGCAATTTCTTCATCTTGATCTTGTGATCATCGACGACATCGGCAACATGCAACTCCAATTCCATCTTCTCCCCCTCAATTCTTTTCAATTTTTCTTTCAAATACACATTTTCTCTTTCAACTAAATTTAAACTCTCGACAATAGGGTCGGTTGGAATTTCCGGTTCTCATACCTCCTAGATAAAAATATCTATGTCAACTTGATGGGCATAATTTGTCATAAACACGAAATGCAACAAATACTTTTAGAAGAGAATATGCCACATCCGAATCATAACACGGACAAGGGCCGATGGAGACGGATATCAAAACCATGGCACTATGTATAACAAACAACGTACGAGCCGGGTAAGATAATTATACGAGTAACTATATATCCAAATCACACAAACATGAATTTTTGTTAGAAAAAAAATAAGAACAAGAGGCTCACCACAAGGTGGTGCCGGCGATGGGACGGTGCGGGCGATCGACAGTGGTTACGACGGAGATTTAGAAGGCACTAAGTAAACCGCACCTACATATGCAAACTAAGTGTTATTTTGACCTCAAATTGCATATAAATCAAATACTACCACATATAATTCCTCCCAAATAATTAAAACCCACAAATTAATCACTATATTTTTTTGACCTGGGAGACTGCAGGGCTTACACCCCACAGTATTTTATTGAAAGTAATAAAAGAATATACAAAAGGTTCATCAAGGAAAGGAACAGAACAGAAAAGAACAGAAAAGAAAGACTATACAAACTAGGCTAAACTAAGCACTATGAGTTAACAAGAAGAAACAAAAGATTACATTTGAGAAACATCTCAAGGAGGAAGGAAATCAATCCATTTGATCAAAGCTTCTCTGTGTCTGGTCTTGATCCTATGTGCTAGGAGAGAGATGTCATGGATAAAGTCATTCCTCCACTGCCTGAAGGTAGGTCTGATATGCCTAAAGGCTCTGTCATTCCTGACTTTCCAAATATTCCACCATGTAAGGAAGACCACTTCCGAGAAGAATGGTTTATTAAAATCCTTCCTGGCATGAAGCGCAATGTGCACCAAGTCCTGACTATTCGACCAGGATATTTGAAGATAGTTCCACACTGTCATGCTAAAGTTGCATTGGAAAAATAAATGGTTCCTGTTCTCAAGCACTCCCGTAGGGCAAAGTACACATTCAGGCCCATCATTAATTCTCCAATGCCTGCGTTGAATCATATCCTTGGTGTTTACTCTGTCCATAATGACAAGCCAGGCAAACATTTTAATTGTCTTTGTACAACAAGATTTCCAGACCCAACTCAGAATAGGGTTGGCAGTCATTAGCTGGTGAACAAAATCATAGTACTTATTTCCGGTATACTCAGCTTTCTTCCCATGTCTCCAGGCCCAACAGTCATTAAAATCAGAATCCACGAAAAACCCAGTCAAAATGTCAGAAAGCTGGTTGAACTCCCTAAAAGTCAATTTAGATAAGGGTAGAGAGAACATGTTCTGCAAGTCACCAGCATGTAACACATCCATAACAGAGGGATCCTTCTGTAGGCAGAAAGAAAATAGCCTGGGAAATCTATCCTGGAGAGCGATGCATGAGTTATCAATCTCCCAAGAATCAGACCAGAAAAGCAGAGAATCTCCTCTTCCAACAATAACCGAAGTAACAACCCTGAATTTATCCATTAATTTGTAGATATCTCTCCACCAAAATGAACCACACAAAGTAGTGTCATGAGGAACTCTCTGAAAATAATAAGAGTCCCAAATCAAATGAACCCAAGGCACGTCGACTTTGTTATCAAATTTGTTGAGAAATTTCAAAAGCAAAGCCTCATTTTGTAGTCCCAGATTGAGTATTCCAAGCCCACCCTTAAGCTTAAGCCTACAGACCAGAGGCCATCTAGCCATAGAATGTCCCTTGTCCTGACCATATTTTCTCCACAGTTGCCTCTGAATTCTTTCCAGTTGCTTCAGTATTCCCTGTGGTATAGACAGACTGCAAAGGAAATATATGGGCAATGTAGATATAACAGAGTTTACCAACTACAGCCTACTACCTTGTGGCAGAAACCAGGAGCTAGCAGTTAACCTTCTTTCCATACAGTCAACTAGAGGTAGTAAATCCACAATTTTGGGCCTAGTTGTTCCCACTGGCAACCCTAAATATGTGAAAGGCATTACACCTAACTGACACCGAAATTGTGCAGCAAGAGCATTTGCCACATTGGCTTCCACATTAATGGGGTATACTGAGGATTTGTGAAAGTTGATCTGCAATCCAGTTGCCAAAGAGAAAGAATTCAAAACTGTTTTAAGCACCTCCAACTGAGCTGAATCAGCAGACACAAAAAGCAAAGTATCATCTGCATACTATACCACAGGATAGTCAGGGTCATGAGTTGCCAGAGGCAAAGAAAGAAGGCCATGATTCAGATGATCATTAATCATAGTCTGCAACAGATCAGCAGCAATCACAAACAACAATGGTGAGATAGGATCACCTTGCTTTACACCACACTTGCACTTGATTGAGTAAGATTGAGGAAGTTGCAGATGACAACAACTGTTGAATCCAGGAGATCCATTTGTTATGAAAACCCTTTGCCACCATGATTTTTATAATTGCCTCATCCTGAATAGAATCAAATGCTTTTTCAAAATCGAGCTTGAGTAACATGATTGGCTTTTTTGACTGGTTGCACTGATGGATGTACTCAAAGGTCCAGGCAATACAATCCTGAATTGTTCTTGACTTGATAAAGCCATATTGATTCTTATGTACACATTTGGTGGTTTCATCCTGAAACCTGTTAGCAGCCAGCTTTGTGAGGAATTTCCACCCCACACTTGTCAAAGAAATTGGTCTAAAATCTCCAGTATTCTCAGGTGATAACTTCTTAGGGATCAATGTAATGAAGGCCTCATTGAGATTTTCCAACTGAGCAGTTCCAGCATGGAACTCATTCACCAGTGTAATGGAATCACTAGAAATGATCGGCCAACACTTCTTCATAAAAAGGCCATTAAAGCCATCAGGTCCCAGAGCCTTGTTAGTTGGCAAATCCCTAATAACATGTTCCATTTCTTTAACTTCAAAGGGCTTTGTGAGCACTTCCAGACCCTGCACCCAAGGAATAAGAGAGATAATGTCATTGCCCATCAAAATTGGCTTGACAGTTCCCATTCTGCTATTAAAAATCTCCAGAAATTCCTTTGCAATCATTTCATGGTCTGAAGAAACTATTCCATTAGACAACTGCAGACTAGCAATTGAATTTTTTCTATATCTTTAAGTTGCCATGGCTTGGAAGAATTTTTAGTTTTCTTCACCAACTTTGATATATCTAATAGTGCATCTTTTCTTCCAATATAAAAACTACAAATGTAGAAGATGTTCATGATGCATCTTCACCAATTTCCTGAAAGTGGAATCAGTTCTGAACAAGGACCTGAAGTCTTCCAAATTATCTAACCAGAGGATCACCCAGTTGCATTTCTCAATCAATGTTCTAATATGTGACAAACCCTTCTGCTATTTCTTAAGTGCAAACCTCAAAGACTTTAATTTGTCCATTATAATTGCTGATATATGAGTTTTGTGGGAATGTTTTTGCGAAACCTCCTGTACACACTCCATAAAGCCAGGTTGATGTATCCAATGATTTTCAAATCTGAAGATGTGAGCCTTTGGGATGGTGGTGCAGATTGAAACTACACAAGGAACATGATCTGAGGCAGTCTTAGCAAGTGGTGTGACCTGCGTATTAGGGTACTGATTAATCCAACTGGCAGAGGTAAAAAACCAATCCAATTGGTCAAGGAGTGGGAAATCCTGCATGTTAGACCATGTAAATCTTCTCCCCTTGAGTGGCAGTTCCAACAGACCCAAATGACCTACGATCTCATTGAAGATGAAGATATCATTGACATCACCACCAGGAAGATTTTGATTATCCAAAGATCTTATGAAATTAAAATCTCCCAACAGCATCCAATTTGCTCACGTTCTACTTTTAGATTGTAGAGCCAATTAACAAACTCATCTCTTAAAACACCCTGGCAAGGCCCATAAACATTCACCAGATACCGTTGATCATCACTATGCACGGATTTAAAACTAATCACAATTCCAAAGGGTTTAACTTCTATTAAAGTACCCGAGAAAAATCTGAATGCCACACAGTCAAAATTCCATCAGGAGCTCCTCTAGAAGGAGATTCAGTATATTGATCAAAACCCACAGGACAAATGCTCTTAATTAAATTACGAGGGCAATCCGAGAGCTTAGTTTCCTACAGGCATACAACTGCACACTGACTTTCAGTCACTTTCTGTCTAACCGCACGCTGCCTTGTTTCAGAGTTCAATCCACGGACATTCCAACACAGAACCTTCCTGTTACACATTGACATTCGATTCATAAAATAACATATAATAGCGTAGCTGAAATAGTAGGACACCCAGTGCCATACAACCCAAGCCATAACAGATCAAAAGTGCCAAGTCTCGACCAAACTGCATAAGTTCAGTAACGACATAAAAGAAAGCAAATTTAACAGGCTCGCTACACCTAGATAAAATTTAAACATTAACATTAAGCACTATCAGAGGAGGAGGAGTCCTTGGGATTAGCCATAAGCTTCTCCTGAGAAAGCAGGTTGGGGTAAATTTCTAGCTCAGCTCCGATTGCTTGCAACACCAAGATAGGCGTCTGTGGAGGAACATATTCAGAATTGTCATTGCCCGTATCTTCAGACTTGTCCATGCCAGCAGTATCTTCAGAATTGGGCCGGGCCTTCTCTTGTATGGGCTTGGAACGAGGGCGTCTTTTGGCAGGCTGAAGTGAAAGCTGCTCAAAGATGACTGGTTTGAAACCATCCAGCTTTGCCGCGCTTCTCGTACACCTTCTCACCGAAGTGTCCACCAAGGGAGCAGATACCTTCCGTCTGCCACGCTGATTCTTCTGCCGGTTCTTCGAATCCACTCCAAAACCACAGGTGAAGAAATTTCCTCCAAGCCACTGGACTCCACAGCCTTAGACACACTAGCTGTCATAGCTTGAGACACAGTCCCTCCAGCCATGGCATTTGCAGATAGACCATTACTAGAACCAGATAACACATCATCTGATAAATTTCCAAACAAGGATCTGGCAACTGGGGGCGTAGTCACAATAGATTTACTGTGAGGAAAAGTACTAGGCAACCTTGGCACCAACAAAGACATCCTCTGTGAATCATCAAAAGTAATTGACCACTTGCGCTTGTAATAGGTGACTATACCCAGGGGCTTAAAGAAGATAGACCTGGGCACAACTTTAACTGAAAAATCAGACATCAAATTTTCAAAAGATCTCTTCAAATCATCTCAGGTGGAAGAGGAGGTCCAGCCCCAATCCTGGCCATCCCAATGAAGATTTGATGGTGCTGAATGATAGGTGGTTGACAAGGGACAATAGCCAAAGGATTTTCCATAGCTGCATGATGATCTTGAACCTGAAATAGTTGTTCAGGCATAGGCTGATGCTGCTGCTCATTTACCTGAACATGCTGGTCAACAGACCCAGAGCCCTCAGGTTGATCAATGACAATGGAGATTTGATCCTGTTCTGGCACAGCAGGCTGCGGGAGATGGTTATTCTTCTCATCATTGTCCCCCCCCAGTGAGCATTTCCCCAGTCAACATCCACAGCGTTATCAGGAGGTGGGGTGGGGCAAGAGGTGCATCATTCCACCCCAGCATTGGGTAGGGAGGAAGAACAAATGGTATGTTATCAGGAATTAAATGACCAGGCATTGGATGAGGATTACCATCTAATGGCATTGGATCCTCATCATTGGGCATTTGATCGGCAAAGTCTGCCCCAAGCACATAATATGCAGCCATCCAAGAAACCAGAGCACCCCCCCCCATTCAGGATAATCTCCAAAGGCAACATCACTTGGCACCAGAGGTGTATCAGGAAAGCTTGCCTCAACCAAAGTACGGACTAGGTACGGATCTTCACTATCCCAAGAGTGAAATTTCCCAAGTACCTATAGCTTGCGAAATATACTTTGTCGTGCGGTAATCTAGAGGAATCCCAACAAACATGATCCAGCCCTTACGAAAACCATGATTTCCCTTGAAATTCTCTCCCTCATCATGCTTCATGAATCTAACAAACCGATCATTGCCTAGAGCAAAACGTGGATGTTGAATCAAAGTATATCTGACAAACGGATCCCGCACCTGGAATAAGCCAACCCCATGAAACCATGGCTGAGCAGAGCGGACAAGGGTACCTCTGTTCTGAAGAAACTGAACAACTTCCTCTCTGACGGGCCCGAGAGGCCCCTCTGGAGCAGGCATGACCTTAGCAACCATGTAATCTTCATGGCGACGAGCCGGACGAGCAGCAGGCTGATACGTCTCCAACGTATCTATAATTTTTGATTGCTCCATGCTATATTATCTAATGTTTTGGACTATAGGCTTTATTTTCCACTTCTATATTATTTTTGGGACTAACGTATTAACCGGAGGCCCAGCCCAGAATTGGGGCCTGTTCCGGAGCTCCGCCGGAGAGGGCCGTCATCACGGAGGGCTTCTACATCATCATAGCCTCTCCGATGAAGTGTGAGTAGTTCACCTCAGACCTACGGGTCCATAGTTATTAGCTAGATGGCTTCTTCTCTCTTTTTGGATCTCAATACAATGTTCTCCCCCTCTCTTGTGGAGATCTATTCCATGTAATCTTCTTTTTGCGGTGTGTTTGTTGAGATCGACGAATTGTGGGTTTATGATCAAGTCTATCTATGAATAATATTTGAATCTTCTCTAAATTCTTTTATGTATGATTGGTTATCTTTGCAAGTCTCTTCGAATTATCAGTTTGGTTTGGCCTACTAGATTGGTTTTTCTTGCCATGGGAGAAGTGCTTAGCTATGGGTTCAATCTTGCGGTGTCCGTTCCCAGTGACAGAAGGGGCAGCAAGGCACGTATAGTATGGTTGCCATCGAGGATAACAAGATGGGGTTTTTATCATATTGCATGAAACTATCCCTCTACATCATGTCATCTTGCTTAAGGCGTTACTCTGTTTTTAACTTAATACTCTGGATGCATGCTGGATAGCGGTCGATGAGTGGAGTAATAGTAGTAGATGCAGGCAGGAGTCGGTGTACTTATCTCGGACGTGATGCCTATATACATGATCATACCTAGATATTCTCATAACTATGCTCAATTCTATCAATTGCTCAACAGTAATTTGTTCACCCACCGTACAATACTTATGCTCTTGAGAGAAGCCACTAGTGAAACCTATGGCCCCCGGGTCTATTCTCATCATATCAATCTCCATCACTTTAATATTGCTTTGCTTTTTTACTTTGCCTTTTACTTTTCACTTTGCATCTCTATACCAAAAATACCAAAAATATTATCTATCATCTCTATCAGATCTCACTCTCATAAGTGACCGTGAAGGGATTGACAACCCCTAATCGTGTTGGTTGCGAGGAGCTATTGTTTTGTGCAGGTACGAGGGACTCGTGCGTATCCTCCTACTGGATTGTGTTGGGGAACGTAGTAATTTCAAAAAAATTCCTACGCACACGCAAGATCATGATGATGCACAGCAACGAGAGGGGAGAGTGTTGTCTACGTACCCACGTAGACCGACTGCGGAAGCGTTGACGCAACGTAGAGGAAGTAGTCGTACGTCTTCCTGACCCGACCGATCCAAGCACCGTTACTCCGGCACCTCCGAGTTCTTAGCACACGTACAACTCGATGACGCTCCCCGGGCTCCGATCCAGCAAAGCTTCGGGGATGAGTTCCGTCAGCACAACGGCATGGTGGCGATGATGATGTTCTACCGACGCAGGACTTCGCCTAAGCACTACAACGGTATGACCGAGGTGGAATATGGTGGCAGGGGGCACCGCACACGGCTAAGGAACGATCACGTTGATCAATTGTGTGTTCTAGGGTGCCCCCCTGCCTCCGTATATAAAGGAGCCAAGGGGGAGGGGGCGGCCGGCCAGGAGGAGGGCGCAGGAGGAGTCCTACTCCTACCGGGAGTAGGACTCCCCCCCCCAATCCTAGTTGGAATAGGATTCCTTAAGGGGGGAAAGAGAGAGAGGGGGGCCGGCCACCTCTCCTTGTCCTAATAGGACTAGGGGAGGGGGGAGGCGCGTGGCCCACCTTGGGCTGCCCTTTTCTCCTTTCCACTAAAGCCCACTAAGGCCCATATAGCTCCCGGGGGGTTCCGGTAACCTCCCGGTACTCCGGTAAAATCCCGATTTCACCCGGAACACTTCCGATATCCAAACATAGGCTTCCAATATATCAATCTTTATGTCTCGACCATGTCGAGACTCCTCGTCATGTCCATGATCACATACGGGACTCCGAACAATCTTCGGTACATCAAAATGCATAAACTCATAATAACTGTCATCGTAACGTTAGGCGTGCGGACCCTACGGTTCGAGAACAATGTAGGCATGACCGAGACACGTCTCCGGTCAATAACCAATAGCGGGACCTGGATGCCCATATTGGCTCCTACATATTCTACGAAGATCTTTATCGGTCAGACCGCATAACAACATACGTTGTTCCCTTTGTCATCGGTATGTTACTTGCCCGAGATTCGATCATCGGTATCCAATACCTAGTTCTATCTCGTTACCGGCAAGTCTCTTTACTCGTTCCGTAATACATCATCCCGCAACTAACTCATTAGTTGCAATGCTTGTAAGGCTTATGTGATGTGCATTACCGAGAGGGCCCCTCTCCGACAATCGGAGTGACAAATCCTATTCTCGAAATACGCCAACCCAACATCTACCATTGGAGACACCTGTAGAGCTCCTTTATAATCACCCAGTTACGTTGTGACGTTTGGTAGCACGCAAAGTGTTCCTCCAGCAAACGGGAGTTGCATAATCTCATAGTCATAGCAACATGTATAAGTCATGAAGAAAGCAATAGCAACATACTAAACGATCGGGTGCTAAGCTAATGGAATGGGTCATGTCAATCAGATCATTCAACTAATGATGTGACCTCGTTAATCAAATAACAACTCTTTGTTCATGGTTAGGAAACATAACCATCTTTGATTAACGAGCTAGTCAAGTAGAGGCATACTAGTGACCCTCCGTTTGTCTATGTATTCACACATGTATTATGTTTCTGGTTAATACAATTCTAGCATGAATAATAAACATTTATCATGATATAAGGAAATAAATAATAACTTTATTATTGCCTCTAGGGCATATTTCCTTCAGCCTCCCACTTGCACTAGAGTCAATAATCTAGATTACACAGTAATGATTCTAACACCCATGGAGCCTTGGTGCTGATCATGTTTTGCTCGTGGAAGAGGCTTAGTCAACGGGTCTGCAACATTTAGATCCGTATGTATCTTGCAAATCTCTATGTCTCCCACCTGGACTAGATCCCGGATGGAATTGAAGCGTCTCTTGATGTGTTTGGTTCTCTTGTGAAATCTGGATTCCTTTGCCAAGGCAATTGCACCAGTATTGTCACAAATGATTTTCATTGGACCCGATGCACTAGGTATGACACCTAGATCGGATATGAACTCCTTCATCCAGACTCCTTCGTTCGCTGCTTCCGAAGCAGCTATGTACTCCGCTTCACATGTAGATCCCGCTACAACGCTTTGTTTAGAACTGCACCAACTGACAGCTCCACCGTTTAATGTAAACACGTATCCGGTTTGCGATTTAGAATCGTCCGGATCAGTGTCAAAGCTTGCATCAACCTTACCTCTTACGGTGCGCTCTTTGTCACCTCCATATACGAGAAACATATCCTTAGTCCTTTTCAGGTATTTCAGGATGTTCTTGACCGCTGTCCAGTGATTCACTCCTGGATTACTTTGGTACCTCCCTACTAAGCTTATAGCAAGGCACACATTAGGTCTGGTACACAGCATTGCATACATGATAGAGCCTATGGCTGAAGCATAGGGAACATCTTTCATTTTCTCTCTATCTTCTCAAGTGGTCGGGCATTGAGTCTGACTCAACTTCACACCTTGTAACACAGGCAAGAACCCTTTCTTTGCTTGATCCATTTTGAACTTCTTCAAAATCTTGTCTAGGTATGTGCTTTGTGAAAGTCCAATTAAGCATCTTGATCTATCTCTATAGATCTTTATGCCTAATATGTAAGTAGCTTCACCGAGGTCTTTCATTGAAAAACTCTTATTCAAGTATCCCTTTATGCTATCCAGAAATTCTATATCATTTCCAATCAGTAATATGTCATCCACATATAATATCAGAAATGCTACAGAGCTCCCACTCACTTTCTTGTAAATACAGGCTTCTCCGAAAGTCTGTATAAAACCAAATGCTTTGATCACACTATCAAAGCGTTTATTCCAACTCCGAGAGGCTTGCACCAGTCCATAAATGGATCGCTGGAGCTTGCACACTTTGTTAGCTCCCTTTGGATCGACAAAACCTTCCAGTTGCATCATATACAACTCTTCTTCTAGAAATCCATCCAGGAATGCAGTTTTGACATCCATCTGCCAAATTTCATAATCATAAAATTCGGCAATTGCTAACATGATTCGGACAAACTTAAGCATCGCTACGGGTGAGAAAGTCTCATCGTAGTCAACCCCTTGAACTTGTCGAAAACCTTTTTGAAGATCCATTTATCCTCAATTGCTTGCCGATCATCGGGCAAGTTAACCAAAGTCCATACTTTGTTCTCATACATGGATCCCATCTCAGATTTCATGGCTTCAAGCCACTTTGCGGAATCTGGGCTCACCATCGCTTCTTCATAGTTCGTAGGTTCATCATGATCTGGCAGCATGGTTTCTAGAACAGGATTACCATACCACTCTGGTGTGGATCTTGCTCTGGTTGATCTACGAGGTTCAGTAGTATCTTGTCCTGAAGTTTCATGACCATCATCATTAGCTTCCTCACTAATTGGTATAGGTGTCGCAGAAACAGTTTTCTGTGATGTACTACTTTCCAATAAGGGAGCAGGTACAGTTACCTCGTCAAGTTCTACTTTCCTCCCACTCACTTCTTTCGAGAGAAACTCCTTCTCTAGAAAGGATCCATTCTTAGCAACAAATAACTTGCCTTCGGATCTGTGATAGAAGGTGTACCCAACAGTCTCCTTTGGGTATCCTATGAAGACACATTTCTCCGATTTGGGTTCGAGCTTATCAGGTTGAAGCTTTTTCACATAAGCATCGCAGCCCCAAAATTTTAGAAACGACAACTTTGGTTTCTTGCCAAACTACAGTTCATAAGGCGTCGTCTCAACGGATTTTGATGGTGCCCTATTTAACGTGAATGCGGCCGTCTCTAAAGCATAACCCCAAAACGATAGCGGTAAATCAGTAAGAGACATCATAGATCGCACCATATCTAGTAAAGTATGATTATGACGTTCGGACACACCATTACGCTGTGGTGTTCCAGGTGGCGTGAGTTGCGAAACTATTCCACAATTTTTCAAATGTACACCAAACTCGTAACTCAAATATTCTCCTCCACGATCGGATCATAGAAACTTTATTTTCTTGTTACGATGATTTTCAACTTCACTCTGAAATTCTTTGAACTTTTCAAATGTTTCAGACTTATGTTTCATTAAGTAGATATACCCATATCTGCTTAAGTCATCTGTGAAGGTGAGAAAATAACGATATCCGCCACGAGCCTCAATATTCATTGGACCACATACATCGGTATGTATGATTTCCAACAAATCTGTTGCTCTCTCCATAGTACCGGAGAACGGTGTTTTAGTCATCTTGCCCATGAGGCACGGTTCGCAAGTACCAAGTGATTCATAATCAAGTGGTTCCAAAAGTCCATCAGTAAGGAGTTTCTTCATGCGCTTTATACCGATATGACCTAAACGGCAGTGCCACAAATAAGTTGCACTATCATTATCAACTCTGCATCTTTTGGCTTCAACATTATGAATATGTGTGTTACTACTATCGAGATTCATCAAAAATAGACCAATCTTCAAAGGTGCATGACCATAAAAGTTATTACTCATATAAATAGAACAACCATTATTCTCTGATTTAAATTAATAACCGTCTCGCATCAAACAAGATCCAGATATAATGTTCATGCTCAACGCTTGCACCAAATAGCAATTACTTAGGTCTAATATTAATCCCGAAGGTAGATGTAGAGGTAGCGTGCCGACCGCGATCACATCAACTTTGGAACCGTTTCCCACGCGCATCGTCACCTCGTCCTTTGCTAGTGTTCGCTTAATCCGTAGTCCCTCTTTCGAGTTGCAAATATTAGCAACTGAACCAGTATCAAATACCCAGGTGCTACTGCGAGCTCTAGTAAGGTACACATCAATGACATGTATATCACATATACCTTTGTTCACCTTGCCATCCTTCTTATCCGCCAAATACTTGGGGCAGTTCCGCTTCCAGTGACCAGTCTGCTTGCAGTAGAAGCACTCAGTTTCAGGCTTAGGTCCAGACTTGGGTTTCTTCTCCTGAGCAGCAACTTGCTTGCCATTCTTCTTGAAGTTCCCCTTCTTCTTCCCTTTGCCCTTTTTCTTGAAACTAGTGGTCTTGTTAACCATCAACACTTGATGCTCCTTCTTGATTTCTACCTCCGCAGCTTTCAGCATTGCGAAGATCTCGGGAATAGTCTTGTTCATCCCTTGCATATTATAGTTCATCACGAAGCTCTTGTAGCTCAGTGGCAGTGATTGGAGAATTCTGTCAATGACGCAATCATTTGGAAGATTAACTCCCATCTGAATCAAGTGATTATTATACCCAGACATTTTGAGTATATGCTCACTGACAGAACTGTTCTCCTCCATCTTGCAGCTATAGAACTTATTGGAGACTTCATATCTCTCAATCCGGGCATTTGCTAGAAATATTAACTTCAACTCCCTGCATATGCTCCATGACGTTCAAAACGTCGTTGAAGTCCCGATTCTAAGCCGTAAAGGATGGCACACTGAACTATTTAGTAGTCATCAGCTTTGCTCTGCCAGACGTTCATAACATCTGGCGTTGCTCCAGCAGCAGGCCTGGCACCCAGCGGTGCTTCCAGGACGTAATTCTTCTGAGCACCAATGAGGATAATCCTCAAGTTACGGACCCAGTCCATGTAATTGCTACCATCATCTTTCAACTTTGCTTTCTCAAGGAACGCATTAAAATTCAACAGAACAATAGCACGAGCCATCTATCTACAATCAACATAAAGGACCAAGATACTATCAGGTACTAAGTTCATGATAAGTTTCAGTTCAATTAATCAAATTACTTAAGAACTCCCACTTAGATAGACATCCCTCTAATCCTCTAAGTGATCACGTGATCCAAATCAACTAAACCATAACCGATCATCACCTGAGATGGAGTAGTTTTCAGTGGTGAACATCGTTATGTTGATCATATCTACTATATGATTCATGCTCGACCTTTCGGTCTCCGTGTTCCGAGGCCATATCTGCATATGCTAGGCTCATCAAGTTTAACCTGAGTATTCTGCGTGTGCAAAACTGGCTTGCACCCGTTGTAGATGGACGTAAAGCTTATCACACCCGATCATCACGTGGTGTCTGGGCACGACGAACTTTGGCAACAGTGCATACTCAGGGAGAACACTTCTTGATAATTTAGTGAGAGATCATCTTATAATGCTACCGTCAATCAAAGCAAGATAAGATGCATAAAAAGATAAACATCACATGCAATCAATATAAGTGATATGATATGGCCATCATCATCTTGTGCTTGTGATCTCCATCTCCGAAGCACTGTCGTGATCACCATCGTCACCGGCGCGACACCTTGATCTCCATCATAGCATCGTTGTCGTCTCACCAATCTTATGCTTCGACAACTATCGCTACCGCTTAGTGATAAAGTAAAGCATTACATCGCGATTGCATTGCATACAATAAAGCGACAACCATATGGCTCCTGCCAGTTGCCGATAACTCGGTTACAAAACATGATCATCTCATACAATAAATTTCATCATCATGCCTTGACCATATCACATCACAACATGCCCTGCAAAAACAAGTTAGACGTCCTCTACTTTGTTGTTGCAAGTTTTACGTGGCTGCTACGGGCTTAAGCAAGAACCAATCTCACCAACACATCAAAACCACAACGATAGTTTGTCAAATAGACTCCGTTTTAACCTTCGCAAGGACCGGGCATAGCCACACTCGGTTCAACTAAAGTTGGAGAGACAGTCGCCCGCAAGCCACCTGTGTGCAAAGCACGTCGGGAGAACCGGTGTCGCGTAAGCGTACGCGTAATGTCGGTCCGGGTCGTCTCGTCCAACAATACCGCCGAACCAAAGTATGACATGCTGGTTGGCAGTATGACTTATATCGCCCACAACTCACTTGTGTTCTACTCGTGCATATAACATCAAACCATAAAACCTAGGCTCGCATGCCACTATTGGGGAACGTAGTAATTTCAAAAAAATTCCTACGCACACACAAGATCATGATGATGCACAGCAATGAGAGGGGAGAGTGTTGTCTACGTACCCACGCAGACCAACTACGGAAGCGTTGACGCAACGTAGAGGAAGTAGTCGTACATCTTCCCAATCCGACCGATCCAAGCACTGTTACTCCGGCACCTCCGAGTTCTTAGCACACGTACAACTAATGATGTGACCTCGTTAATCAAATAACAACTCTTTGTACATGGTTAGGAAACATAACCATCTTTGATTAACGAGCTAGTAAAGTAGAGGCATACTAGTGACCCTCCGTTTGTCTATGTATTCACACATGTATTATGTTTCCGGTTAATACAATTCTAGCATGAATAATAAACATTGATCATGATATAAGGAAATAAATAATAACTTTATTATTGCCTCTAGGGCATATTTCCTTCAGATTGATACCTTGGATCTCAAAAACTGAGGGAAATACTTATGCTACTTTGCTGCATCATCCTCTCCTCTTCGGGGAAATCCAACGCAGTGCTCAAGAGGTAGCAAGAAGAATTTGTGGCCCCGTTGCCGGAGAGGCTTACGCAAGAGCAAGTCAAGATTTGGACTCCTATCAACGAGTCACTTCTGGCGCTGTTGTCTACACAAAAGTCAACATACCAAGTACCCATCGCAATTCCTATCTCCCGCATTACATTAGTTGCCATTTGCCTCTCGTTTTCCTCTCCCCCACTTCACCCTTGCCGTTTTATTCGCCCTATCTCTCCCAATCTCCTCCTCTTTTTCCAGTTTGCCTTTTTCTCGCTTGCCTTCTGTTTGCTCGTGTGTTGGATTGCTTGTTTGTCGCGATGGCTCAAGATACTATCAAATTGTGTGACTTCACCAATACCAATAATAATGATTTCCTTAGCACTCCGATTGCTCCTCTTGCCAATACTGAATCTTGTGAAATCAATACTGCTTTGTTGAATCTTGTTATGAGAGATCAATTCGCCGGCCTTCCTAGTGACACTACTAGAAAAACCGCTACTAATGGCGCACCTAATTTGGCCATTAATGGCGCATCACTGGTGCGCCATTACTAGCACGCCATTAGTAATTTTTACTAATGGCGCACCTGTGGTGCGCCATTAGTATCTGGTATACTAATGGTGCACCACTGGTGCGCCATTAGTATAGGCTACGATGCGCCATTAGTATGCCTCCCAGGGGCCATGTATACCCAGGTGCTTTGGCATACTAATGGCGCACGACCACGAGATGCGCCATTAGTAACCGCGGCATACTAATGGCGCACTGACTAGTGATGCGCCATTACTATGCTTTGTCATACTAATGGCGCACTATCATGTGATGCGCCATTAGTATGTATATTAGGTTTTTTTTATTTTTTATTTTCTGTTTTTTGCACAGGTTACAAAATGTATAATTTGACAAAATATAGACAACGCACATCAACAACAGATTCATCGAATACAATAGAAGATTAGTCTTTGAATACAATTCATCATATTAGTCTTCGAATACAATTCATCATATTAGTCTCCGAATTGAAAAGACCGAACAAAGATAGAATATTATATTACAAGTCTCGAGACCGCGAGTAGCGAGTTTGTCTTCACATTACAAGTCAATATCGATCATCTAAACTACCATCACATAGAAGAGAGTTGCGGTCATCACGATGAGCATCATCACGATGAAACTCGTCTTCATCCGGTTCCTCCAATGCTCCCTCCCCTCTCCCGCTAGATAGCGGGCGTATCTAGATTCGGCCTCGGCCCTAGTGGTGTACCCTTTGTAACTGTTACCGCTGAATCGGTGAACCTGTCTCCGACACTCCTCCCAGTCATCGTAGACTCCGGGAACCTTACCCTTGTACACGACATACGTCGGCATCGCTATGCACTAGCCAAACGAAACGTTAGTACCAATTCACAGACAATACATAAGCAATATATAAGTATGCAACAGAACGATCGGAAGAGAAAAGCAAGACATTAATAGCATCGATTACATCTAAGTTGAACGACTCTCGAAACCAAAGAGACATACTACAAGTTCATTAAAGTTTAATTACAACATGAGCCAATCAATGTTTCAGAACTAGACAACTCGACTCAAGGGACCGGAGCGTGGATGAAGCCGCCGTCTATCGTGGGAGTCATGAAAGAACGGGCGTTGTCATCCTGCATTTGTAGCATTGTGTCGATGTCACTGTTGGACGGTTGATTTCTGAGGTAGAACTGCCCCGAGGTACGAAGGACATCTTGATGGATGATTTCCGCAAACTCCGACTGGATGCGAAAGAATTCTTGTCTGATGTCCACGTCCTGGATTGCCGACACGCTCGCGGCCCAATCTTGGAGTTTACTTGGTAGCAGAAGTTGATGATGGTCCCGTACGATCGCCCGCATGTGATGGATGGCATAGTAGGCACCCTTCTGACCGCCAGGCGGCTGCTTGACGCAGCAGAATGTCGTATTGTGGGAGAACACGTGCTTGCCGTACTTACGAATAGGCCTGGTGAAGGTGCCTCCAGATTGGGCGTAGCCGGGGAAAACATCATCAAGAACCTTCTTGACATTTGTGTAGTCTACGTTCGACTGACGGTCCGGGTCGAAATACGTGGCCATGGAATATTTAGGGCTCAGGAGGATGAGCGTGCAATGTGTGTCACTGCAGAAAACACGGAATGTTAAAAGAAAAACGATCGAAATCTAAGAATTCATATGTTACGGGCCGGTTGAGGGGAGGACTTACTCGGGAAAGTAAGGCACGAGGAAGTTATCCTTATCTTGGTTTGCCAGAATGACGCCTTCAAGGTAAGAACTCGCGACTTGCCGGTCCCCAGCGCTGCCCAAGATCTTGGCACGCATGTAGAAGGGGTCGACTATCACGATGTCCGGGGTCTTGTCGCGAATGATCCGCATCTCCATACTCAGCGAAAATAGCCGAACGAAGGTGTAGTGGAGCGGATGAAGGTTCAACATAGCATGGATGTCATCAAACCGCAGGACGATCATACGCCCGATGGAGTTATCCACAAAGCCCTTGCCCTCTGGCACCTTGGCCACGAAAACCGGGTATGCCACATCCTTCTCTCTAAGACGCAGCTTCTCCAAAGAAAGAACACTGTCATGCAGACTCCGCATAGCACCGGTTGCAGCATTGAGCATATTTGTCGGTAGCATCGCCCTACCCGCCACATGCACCCTCCTCGAGATATCCTCAGGTGAAGGTGGCCCGTCTTGAGCACGGATCGTACTCGGTGCCGGCTGGCCCGCACCCTTGTTAGTCTTTCTTTTGCGTGCCTTCTTCTTCTCCTGTAATGGGACTGAGTTCTGCTCACAGACCACCTTCTTGAGTGTGTTGGGGCTGATAATATTTCGCACCTCACCTATCTGAGGCTCGGTGAAGTCGGCAGCTGGAGGCGTCTCCTGAGAGCTGAACGGCAGACGACGCCTGTTGCTACTTGGCTTCTCCGCGGTACCAGCTAGATCTTGCACGTCTTTTGTTGGGTTGGGTTCTTGAGAAGGAGGCCCCATGAAGTCGCCACCGTACCCATGATCGGCAAAGTACTGATCGACGTTGCCAAATGTATCGTCGTCGTAGTCGTTCTGATCCTGTGCCATATGCATGTTTGGATCCAGTGGCATAGGGATGTCCGGCACCGTTGCGGCGGTCTTGCCATGGGGCCGACTTGGCGACGACACGACTGGCGGTGTTGTCTTTGGGGTGGTGTCCCCCGCCCCCAAACGAATCTGGCTCTTCGGCCAAAGCAGGGGCCAGCTCAGGCAGGCGCTGAGGGTAATCACGTCATCATCGTCGGCCCCGACGGGTTGAATTGGAGGTAACAACTCGTCGCAGCCTGGCAGCACCTGAACCAGTTGAACCCTAAACAAGTTGGGTGGCATCTGGGTACCGTGGAACAAGGGGTTGCCTGGTTGAACGATTTTGCCCTTGGCGACATCGACCAACTCGTTGTTCACGAAGTGCAGGAGAGTGCACAGAACGTCGGCGGCGCCCTGCGAAAACATGTAGGGCGTCAGGGATGCCCAGTCAAAGGCAAGGAGATGAAGTCCTCGACCGAGAGAGGCTTAATTAGTTACCATGATGATGGCGTCGAGCTCGGCTAATGTCGAGGCACGGCCAACGGCGGGCGTGCAGTTGACGGAGAGGCCACTTGCTGCAGAGGTGCCGACCGGCGTACACCCGGGTGCATTAAGCTCTCGTGCCGACGTCGGAGACACCAATGCCGCCTCCGCCGGAGACACCAATGGCCCCGCCATCGCATTCTGCGAGTTGCTGGCCGTGAAGCTAGGAATCGGGGGCGGCCCCTGTTGGCCGCCCGCAATCCACGCACTCAACCCCTGGATCAAGGTAGGCACAATGGCGGTGATCGTTGCTCCGAGTCGTTGTTCCACTTGCTCTTGGACATTGTCCGGAATCCGCGCCACCTGTGCCTTGAGTTCTTGAACCTCTCGCGCCTGGGTTTCCGAGCTGGTCTTTTTCTCCTTCCGCACACCAGCGGTATAGTATGACCCCCATTTTGTCGACAAGCCTTTGCCGGCCACACGACCAGCTGACGTCGGCTTACTGAGCTTATCCTTGTTCTTCATTACATTCAACCCCCTATTTAGAGTTGTGTCCCAAGGGTTGCTCTTAGTCGACCCCGCGCTACTGCTTTCAGTCGCGTGCGGAAGGAATGTGAACCATTTAGAAATTTGGCTTCATTAATTAGAATGCAACCATATGGAGCTAATTACCCCGGGGGTGGTATTCCTTACCAGAACAACCTCAAGCGCCCTGGTCTTCGGATCCATGGTAATCTCCTTTGTTTTCGGGTCCTTCTTGTACTGGGCCCTGACATAGTTCCTGGTCTGCTTGTCACCGTATTTATCGAAGAGGGGCGGTAGGCCTTGCTCGGCACGGTCCGCCTCCTCCTTGTCCCATATAGGCTCCGCCACTCTGTAACCGCCGGGACCGAGTGTGTGTTCCCCTATGTTCAGCTCCCGCATTTGTTTCCCCCACTCACTTGATTGGGAGTTTGCGGTGCTCGAGCAATTGATCTTGAAGTCGTTGTAGTCATCTTCGGTGATCGAAGGATTTTTCTCCTTGATCTTCTCATAACTCTCACCTTTCTCGATCATTCTCTTCACATTGCTTTTCCAAGTAGACACGGCCTTGCTCATCTTCGTGAGGGCAGCATTGTTCACTTTATTCCCTTTGAGGCTTGTGTTTTCGAAAGGAGCGGGGAACTTGTATCGTTCATGCAGCTTCGTGAAGAGGAGGTTGCGCAAATTCCCTCGGTCAGGATGCCTCAGGTTCTCGGTGTTGATTGAGACGGTGCTCCGGAGAATGCACCCGAGCTGAAGCGAGTACCCCTTGACTATTCGTTCGGGCGCCGTTGGATTCCCGTCGGAGTCCACTTCAGTAACTTCCTCCTTGAGGGTGCGGAGCACGGTCGGGCGCCGGTCCTTCCGTTGCCTCTTCTGTTGGCTGCCATCTGTGCGTGCGCCACCATCATCAGTGGTGGCATCCTCGGCGGCACCATCAGTGGTGGCATCAGTGTGGTCATCCTCGGCGGCACCATCAGTGGTCTCAGGATCGATGGGGAAGGCGGCGGCCTCATACAAGTGAGGTTGTTCCTCCATCTCCTGGGACAGCTCCCAGAATGCCTTACCGCCCGAACCCCCGGCCTCATCGTTGTGGGCCATGTTTCTCTCTAAATAGAAACAAAGCTTGGTCAAAAAGTTGGTTATTGTCAACGAACAAGATCATGGTCTCATCATTTAGGGTTTGTCGACACCGAGGCATCCTAAAATCTAAGCTTTTATCATTGAGGGTTTTTCGACGTCGAGGCACCCTAAAAGCCTAAGCTTTCATCATTTCGGTTTTTATCGACACCCAGGCACCCTAAAAGCCATGCATTAGTCACAAGTACGCCGGGGCACTTGATCCTACTTAATTAACTACTACGATACCCCGGCCCATGCATTAGTCACAAGTACCCCATATGTCCTATTTTTAGCAAAGTCATGCTAAAATTCACGGAAAATTTCAGCATGACCTTTGCTGAAAATAGGACATATGGAGTACCCGAATTTGCCGGAACGGAAGTTAATCGACATTCCGGCAAACTCAAGGGCCTCTCGGGGTACCTGCAAAATCATTATCCCAGGTGGACATGGATGCAATGTCACATGTCACATGGATCCCACACCCACAGGAGCTGGTGAAGCTTCATGTGTATTTCACGAAAACCAGCCTGACTAAAGAGCTTTAATTATGTAGAAAACAAATCACTCCACCAGCTCACACAGGATCATCCCTCTAAGCAATTACTCAAAATGGGCACTAGCAGCAAAATGAACATTTTACAATCTGAACTTTTTTTGTCATCTATGTGCTCATTTAACTTTGATCCAAATAGTATCAAAGTTCTTAGAAACAAGCAGCTCTGCTAACAAAGAACGGTAAAAATGGGGCTTGCCTTAAGATGGGAAGTAAAGTTGCAAAAACTATCACAAAGAACAGTAAAAATGGAACATAGCTCAGCATTTGTATTGATAGGAACAAACATAAAATCAAACCATGGGCATCTACTAGGTAGACCAACATAAAATTTTGACTGGAGTTACATAAGGGGAAATTGATGTGATGAATGGCAGTTAGGGAGCTGAGCTGATCATGTCCATGTATTCTAATTCTACAGTAAGATGGCATTGCTGTTGGTACCAATTTATTTGTTCACAAAGATACATTTTTGGTAATGCATAGACAACATCACCTTTTATTTATCATGGTTGGTTCTGTTCCATAATTATATCAGCCCAGAGTGTCTTATTAGATATCAGACTGAATTGTAATGCACCCATTCTAAAACTTTAAGTGAAAATAACCCTTGGTGTTTGATATGCATAACAATGAAAGATGTTGGTTCACATCTTTGACTGGAGTAACAGAGGCATAAAAGTAGAAATTACGGGTCAGAGGATCATGCTGGTTAAGGTTCTGTTGTTATACTGCAAGTTCCAGGTAATTAGAGTATGTGGCACTGTCTTGTGTTGACTAACTCATAAATGATATTATAATCTTTACTCACCGTTATGTGTATCATGGCTGAAATTCCACCGTTATAATACATGCCTGCTTGGCTAATTAGGGAAGACAGGAAATGAGGATGGACAGAACCATATGTTTGGGAAATGCAAATAGAAGTAGTGCTATGAGAGTAATTTTTTTTCAATTTTCATTGATGTTTCAAATTAGATCGGTGCACATGTGGCTGCAATTTCTATTGGTCATCCAAGATGGGTGTTCATAGTAAAGTACTATATAGTGGCACTAACATAACCAAGGATTGCTTTTAAAAAAAACATAACCAAGAATCACCTTCCACGTGGCTTCTTCTCTTTAGCCTGGCTTCCTTCTGCAAAGTGGGCAAATACTTCTGTCTGCTGCAGTAGGTACTTCAGTCGCCCTTTCCCTTCTTGTTCTGTGATCAAAACCACGATGAGAATGAAATACACACCAAAGAATATCATATACAAGAATTGCAGAAATTAAACAAGGTCAGACCCACACTATCTATTCTTTCTTCATGGCAGAATATCATATACAAGCACGAATTTTGTTCACATTTATATAGCAACAAATATTTATACACTCATATAGCAGCACTAAGTACATTGCACTTAGAAGAAGATTTGCTTTTACATCCCATTATCATGCTCATATGCCTAAAATGAGTGTATAAATATACTTAGTGTATAAATGAGTGTATAAATATACTTAGTGCACTTATAAATCTCCCCGTTATTTTTATTTCTGACTAGATTATATGTGCAATGCGACCAAGTTTTTCTTCTCTTTTTTAATCATAATAGACATGCCCAGTTCTCCCTTTTGACTTCTGATGACCTCTTGTGCAGCTGGACAGGAAAGATTCAGGACCTTGACCAGCTCCTACTACAGAGGGGCGCAAGGGATCATTATGGGTAATTCATTACTTCATCCACCGCTCTCTTTTCACAGGCACACTTCTGTTTACTCCTTTCTCCTTGTTGTATATTATATTGGTTGGTGGAACTTGATGGCACAGTAACTGGCTAGTCTCGAGTTAAGAATAAAATATTCTGCCAATTGCCTTATGTTATATATCAACTACACAATGGCTTAAGATGGTTCTGTTTTCAGTTATAGATAATCAAGTAGACCAGCTTAACTTTTGTGAAAGAAAGAAAATTACTGCATCTATAGAGCATCCTTTCAGGATTTTTGGAACTTTTGAGCCTACTGTATCCTCATTCAAGGGTAGAACAGTTTTTCTGGTTTTGGTTAACTTAGGAGTCATTCATTATCATATCATTACATTGCACGGGGTCGCAAAGCCTTTGTTTCAAGGTTAAAATAATAAAAGACAAAATCTGCTTACCAACAATAGGATTGGCCACTTGATTGTTTACAGTTTCCACTTCATATTCGCTAGAATCAGACTCGCTAGAATCAAACTCGCTAGAATCAAACTATGGAGAATCAGGCGTGCTGTTATGCTTGGGAATCTTGTAACCACACGCAAACACACTGGCAGTTTTTGAACTGTGTGATAGCTCAAACTGTTTCTCAAAGATCAAATCACAAGGAATATGAGGGTGATTTTCAGCCGACAGAGTTCCAATGACCCCCTTCTGATCACCAATTTTAGCAGATACTGGTATGCCGACACTTCCCTTCTCTGTTTCACCCAGGGAAACCTGAAATCAGTAATCAGAACATGCAAGTAAATTCGTTAGCTCAAGGAGAGACCACTGGTTAAGCTTAAGAGAATTGTACACGCAAAGGCAATGAGGGACATGGCTAAACCTGTGTGAGATGAACAACGCGCCCTTCACGAGGGTCGCAATAAACTGTCTGTCCCGGCTTCACTTCCACACCTGAACCAAAATAGCAACCAATAAGGCAATAAACACTTATAATTTAACCCAACAATGATATCCTTTTATTACTATTAAGAAAGATAGTTAACGTAGCCCCAACAAAAGGTATCACAAACTATATGATCATAAATGGAAACTGCTGCTTCAGCAAATAAAGATGTTCTGTAGTACTGTTTGGTATTCAAATAGACAAAGTTGTATTAGAAGAAAAAAACTACACAGCAGCAATGCCATCTCACTGCAACATAATGCTTGACAAACTGATCATACATGAAAATTGCTGATTCACCAAATAATTAAAGATTTTCTGCAGTTCTTTCGGTAGTCAAATAGACAAAGTTGTATCAAAAATCTACATAGCAACAAGCCAACAATGCCATCTCACTGCAACAATAATGTTTGAAGAAGTATAAATTGTGTAGCTTCCAGCAGTGCAAGTCCGAGAAGGAACAATTGTGTAAGCCTTCATATCTTGAAGGGGCAATTGAGGAGGGAAGGGGATAGGGGTCGGGCGGTAGCTTACCTTGGAGGAGCGGGCCGGGGTGGGGTCGAGGCAGCGTCGGGGCGGCGTCGGGGCGGCGGGGCGGCGTCGAGGCGGCGTCGGGGCGGCGGGGCAGCGTCGAGGCGGCGTCGAGGCGGCGTCGGGAGAGGAGAGGGGAAGGGGATCTAGGGCGAGGGAGAGGGCGAGGGAGAGGGAAGGCGAGGAGAGGGCGAGGGAGGGAGAGGGCGAGGGCGAGGGCAAGCAGTGGGTCAGGGCAGCGGCGGCGACGGCGGTGGATCGAGAGGGAGAGGGAACTGGGGGAGAGGGAAGGGGGGGTCGGGCGAAGGGGGAGAGGGAAGGGGGGATCGGGCACAATACTAATGGCGCACCTCACCGTGGTGCGCCATTAGTATTTTTTTTTATTTCAACTCGAGCCAACAGGTTATGTACCACCAGAACTGATCCACATCAAGTCCCCTCTACTAGCTCGACTGGTCAGCAGCCAATTCTCACACCAGGAGGTCCTGGGTTCGACTCCCAGGCTCCACAAGTTTTTTTTAGCATTTAAAAAGCTGTTTGATACTTATTTGTGTTTAAATATGTTCAAACTTGTTTAAATAATAACAGTAATATTTTTTTATAAGACAGTAGCATTTAAAAAGCTGTTTGATACTTATTTTTTTATAAGACGGTGCGCGGGGTGCGGGGGGTCTGCGGCGGCGGTTGAGTAGGGGAATCGAGGGTGCGGGGGGTCGGCGGCGGCGGCCGGTGGACTGGGGGGGTGCTCGGCGGCGAGGGGGACCGGATCTGGCGAGGTGGGATAGTTCAAAAAGTACCCATGAAATACAATCGAGAAATGAAGGCTACGATTTAAATACAATCGATCTTAGCTAGCTATCTGTTCACAATCTTCTTGCCCTTCTTTTTTGCAAATGGAGTTCTTCTGTGGAACGGACGTCCTTTAGGTAGGGTGGTCCTGCTTCTTCTTATGGTGTATGCTGCTACTTCATCATCGTCGTCATGTTCGATCCTCGGGTCGCTGTACTTGTCGAAGTCTTGCTCATTGGCTACTCCATCCATTCCGATGATCTTCCTTTTGCCTCTCCTCACGACAACACGACTGGGCTTTGGCGGGTCGGTAATGAAGAAGCATTGGTCCACTTGGGAAGCCAGTACCCATGGCTCATTTTTCGCGGTGACGTTTGCGCCCGCGGTCTTGGATTTGGCTTCGGGTATAACCATGGTGGTGAAATACCGGTCTTCTTTTATGACGTTCTTGGCCCATCTGACACGGAACATCGTGACCTCCTCTCCAGCGTAGCTCAGCTCCTAGATCTCCTCGATCCTTCCGTAGTATCTGTCCTTGTTGTTACTGGTGTAGGATTCCATCGTTACCCCGGAGTTCTGATAACCATCGCTCTACATGTCCTTGGCCTCGGTGTAGAATGTGTAGCCGTTGATATCGTACGCCTCATAGGTCATCAGGTTGTGCTCGGCGCCCTGTGACAAGGCGAATATGAGTTGTTCTTCCGCGGAAGAATCCTCATGTAAAGGGTACGACAGAAGCTTCTGCTTGAACCAACGCGTGAAACATGAGTTGTGCTCTTTGAGTATATCTCCGTCCGTCCTTTGTTGGCCTCAGTCATTGTACGTCTTCTTAATAAAGGTTTTGTGCTCTACCACCCAAGGATCGACCACGTCTATGTGTTGTAGCGCGACTAGGTTTGCTCTTTCAAAGTCGGCGAGTCGACCCTCGAAGTCGACATGCATTTCGCGGCGACCCTCACGATGACCCCATCCAGCGAGCCTGCCGAGGTGCCTGTTGACGGGCAGACCAACGAGGTTCTCGATGCCTAGATAATTCGTGCAATAGGAGATGCACTCTTCGGTCAGAAAGCCCCTGGCTATGCTTCCCTCTGGACGTGACATGTTGTGAACGTATCCTTTGAGGACACCATTCATCCTTTCGAACGGCATCATGCTGTGCAGGAACGTCGGCCCGAGTTGGATGATATCCTCCACTATATGGACCAGCAGATGCACCATAACGTCGAAGAATGCGGGCGGGAAGTACATCTCAAGCTCGCATAGTATCACCACGCTCTCTTCCTGTAGCCTTCTGAGTTGCCTCACGCCAATCGACTTCCGAGAGATGACGTCGAAGAAGTTGCATAGGCCAAATAGCGTTTCACGGACGTGCGCGTCCATGATCCCACGGATTGCAACTGGAAGTATCTGCGTCATCAGCACGTGACAGTCGTGAGACTTTATCCCGCTGAACTTCTGCTTCGCTGGGTCTAGGTATCTGCTTATCTTCCCCGCGTAACCGTAAGGAAGTTTTACTCCTAGGAGGCAGGTGAAAAACTGCTCGATCTCTTCCTGACTTAGAGTGAAGCACGCTGGAGGGTAGTCATTTCCGGTCTTCTTGGCCTTTTTGCCTTTGCGACGACTTTCTGTGTCCTGCTTCGCCTCATCATCATCATCATCGTCATCATTAGCGTGAATCTCCTGCCTGATGCCCATTGATTTCAAGTCTATCCTTGCTTTCGGCCCATCTTTGGTCCTCTCTGGCATGTTGAGCAGGGTACCAAGCAGACTCTCGCACACGTTCTTCGTGATATGCATGACATCAAGGCTGTGAGGCACACGGTGGATCTTCCAGTACGACAAGTCCTAGAAAACAGACCTCGTTTTCCATACCTTCAGCAGCGGCTCTGGCGCCTTTCGCTTCTTTCCCGGCTCTGGTGCCTTTTGCTTCTTTCCCGGCAGTGGGCAGTCTTTCCAATTTTTCAACAGCTTGTCTATTTCCTCGCCGCTCCTCGTACACGGGCGTTTTCGGGGTTCGGTTTCACCATCGAACAGATCCTTGTGTTTCCTCCACGGGTCATCGTCGCGAAGCCACCTTCGATGTCCCATGAACACGGTTTTCGAAGACCCGGGATCTCTATTTAGCTAGCGATACGTTGTGTCATCCATGCACCTTACGCATCCAGAAAATCCGTGGACTACCTGCCCCGCGAGATATCCGTAACCGAGATAGTCGTGCACCGTCGTGAGCAGTGCGGCTCTCATAGGGAAATATTCTTTCTCTGCGGCGTCCCACGTATTGGCTGGCGTTTTCCACAGCGTGTCAAGCTCCTCTTTCAGCAGCCCCAGATACAGATTGATGTCGTTCCCTGGTTGTTTCGGCCCTTCAATTAGCATACTCATGTGAATGTACTTCCTCTTCATGCACAACCAGGGGGGAAGGTTGTACATCCACACAAACACAGACCAGGTGCTATGTGTGCTTCTCTGGCTGCCAAACGGATTGACTCCATCGGTGCTCGCGCCCAGCACGATGTTCCTTGGATCGTTCCCAAATTCCGAGTCTTCGAAGATCAACGCTTGCCACTGGCTCGCATCCTTAGGGTGACTCAGCATCTTGTCTTTTTTATCTATCTCCGGATCATTTGCGGCATCTTCTCGCTTCTTCTCCTCCCTATCCGCGTGCCAACGCGGGAGCTTTGCTACCTTAGGGTCCGCGAAATAGCGCTGCAGACGAGGAGTGATCGGAAAGTACCACACCACTTTTCGAGGAGCTTTCTTCCTCTACTTGTATCGAGTGACGCCGCACACCGGACATATGGTAGACTCCGCGTGCTCGTCCCGATAAATGATGCAATTGTTCATGCACACATGGTATTTCACGTGCGGTAAATCGAGAGGACACACGATTTTCTTCGCCTCCTCCAAACTGGTCGGGCACTTGTTCCCCTTGGGAAGACGTTCGTGCCAGAATGACATGTTCTCGTCGAAGCATGCGTCGGTCATTTTGTGTTTTACCTTCATCTCCAGAGCCATGAGCGTTACTTTCAGGCGGGTATCCTCGGGCCTGCATCCTTCATACAATGGAGTAACCGCGTCTAACTCAAGTTGATCCATCTTGGCTTTCTCTCGGGCATCATCATCTTCATGATCATGCCTGTCGCCTGCTCCAGCATCTTCCTCATCATCATGTCCTGCATCTTCTACATGATGACTGTGTACAGCATCACCGTCGTGATCATCTCCTGGGGATTCTTCGTCTTCTCGCCCGCCCGAGCCGCGGTGCTTGTCTTGCTGCCCTTCCTCATTTCTTGCCCGGCCCCCATGGACGACTTCGTAGTCATCTTCATCACCTTGCCACCGATAGCCATCCATGAAACAACGCACGAGCAGGTGGTCCTGCACCTGCCCGGAATCCGGGTCCGCAATAAGGCTCTTCAGCTTGCATCTTCGACACGGACATCTTATCTCCGTCTCGTTCTTTTGAAGCATCTCGGCCTTCGCGGACCTCAAAAACCTATTCACGATGCCTTCGGTCATCGTGCGGACCATGGTCGCCTGCGGGGTAGAGCAAAACGATATTTTAGAACCAAACAAAAATTTGGCATGACTTTCCCTAAAAATAGGACCAAAAAGAATGCTTAATGCCAAAATTCTCGCCGAAACGGAAATGAATCAACATTCCGGCAAAATATTGGCAACTACCGCATTTCAAATACCGGTACACCTCCAAACACAAACACTATGCAACACCACAAACATATGCAACACCAAGAACATACATAGATCTAGCTAGGCCGTAAAAAGTGCATGTGCACATTGTTGTAGGGAGAACAACATAAATATAGCTTCCCCCCTTACTTACCTATTAAAACAAGGTCATTTAACCACTTAATTTGAATGAATCTATGGTGGAAATGAGGTGAAAAAGAGGAGGCACCCGAGACAAGGAGGAGGTGGAGAGAATGAAGTGGGGAGAAAGTGAGTGTGGGTAGGAGAGGCTGTGCAAAATATCTTGTTGCTGCCCACTTACTAATGGCGCACCAGCACTAAATGCGCCATTAGTAGATTTGAAAAAATAAAATAAATACTAATGGCGCACCCTTTGAGTGGTGCGCCATTAGAAGTTACAACTACTAATGGCGCGCTTCATCTGGATGCGCCATTAGTATGTTTGGACAGGCGCACTAGTTCAAAAAAAGTTTTTTGATACTAATGGCGCACCGCTTGCATGGTGCGCCATTAGTAGTTACAACTACTAATGGCGTACTTCGCCGGGATGCGCCATTAGTATGTTTGGACAGGCGCACTAGTTCAAAAAAATTCTATACTAATGGCGCACCCACTGCCTAGTGCGCCATTAGTAGTTACAACTACTAATGGCGCACTTAAGCAGGATGCGCCATTAGTATGTTTGGACAGGCGCACTAGTTCAAAAAAAATTGATACTAATGGTGCACCCTTTGCACGGTGCGCCATTAGTAGTTTCAACTCTAATGGCGCATTAGCATGTGGTGCGCCATTAGTATATACTAATGGCGCACCAACTTTCTGGTGCGCCATTAGTGTCAATCCCATCTATAGCCCTTTTTCTAGTAGTGAAGATGGTGCTACTCATCTGAATAGCTTCGTTGATTTATGTGATATGCAAAATAAGAAAGATGTCGATAATGATGTTGTTAAATTGAAGCTATTTCCTTTTTCTCTTAGAGATCGTGCTAAAGCTTGGTTTTCATCTTTGCCAAAAAATAGTATCGATTCTTGGAACAAGTGCAAAGATGCTTTTATCTCTAAGTATTTTCCTCCCGCTAAGATCATCTCTCTTAGAAACAGCATTATGAATTTTAAGCAACTTGATCATGAACATGTTGCACAAGCTTGGGAGAGAATGAAATTAATGATACGCAATTGTCCTACTCATGGTTTGAACTTGTGGATGATTATACAAAAAATTTATGCCGAATTGAATTTTGCTTCTAGAAATCTTTTAGATTCGGCTGCGGGAGGCACTTTTATGGAAATCACTTTAGGAGATGCTACTAAACTCCTAGATAATATTATGGTTAATTATTCTCAATGGCATACTGAAAGATCTACTAGTAAAAAAGTGCATGCGATAGAAGAAATCAATGTTTTGAGTGGGAAGATGGATGAACTTATGAAATTATTTGCTACTAAGAGTGTTTCTTCTGATCCTAATGATATGCCTTTGTCTACTTTGATTGAGAATAATAATGAATCTATGGATGTGAATTTTGATGGTAGGAATAATTTTGGTAACAATGCGTAAAGAGGGAATTTTAATCCTAGGCCTTATCCTAGTAATCCTTCTAAAAATTATGGAAATTCCTACAACAACTCTTATGGAAATTATAATAAGATGCCCTCTGAATTTTAGAGTAGTGTTAAAGAGTTTATGAATTCACAAAAGAATTTTAATGCCTTGCTTGAAGAGAAATTGCTTAAGGTCGATGATTTTTCTAGGAACGTTGATAGAATTTCTCTTGAAATTGATTCTTTAAAGCTCAGATCTATTCCTCCTAAGCATGATATCAATGAGTCTCTCAAAACCATGAGAATTTCCATTGATGAGTGCAAAGAAAGAACCGCTAGGATGCATGCTTCCAAAGATGCCTTTATTAAAGCGTGTTCTTCCAATTCCTATGAAAATCAAGATAAAGATCTACAAGTTATTAATGTGTCCCCTATTAAATCTTTGTTTTGCAATATTAATCTTGATGAAACTGAATATGATCTTCCTTTACCTAGAAGGCGTTCAAAAAATTCAGAGTATTTAGATCTTGATGATGAAATTGATAAAAGTGGGATGGAAAGAAATAAAAATCTAGACGTTGCTAAACCCACTATATTAGATCTCAAGGAATTTAATTATGAAATTTGCTCTTTAATTGATTGTATTTCCTTGTTGCAATCCATGCTAAATTCTCCTGATGCTTATAGTCAAAATAAAGCCTTTATCGAACATATTGTTGATGCCTTGATGCAATCTTATGAAGAAAAACTTGAGTTGAAAGTCTCTATCCCTAGAAAGCTCTATGATGAGTGGGAACCTACTATTAAAATTAAAATTAAAGATTATGAGTTCCATGCTTTGTGTGATTTGGGTGCTAGTGTCTCCACTATCCCCAAAACATTGTGTGATTTGCTAGATTTCCGTGACTTTGATGATTCCTCTCTAAATTTGCATCTTGCGGATTCCACTATTAAAAAACCAATGGGAAGAATTAATGATGTTATTATTGTTGCAAATAGGAATTATGTGCCCGTAGATTTTATCGTTCTTGATATAGATTGCAATCCTTCTTGCCCTATTATTCTCGGTAGACCTTTCCTTAGAACGGTTGGTGCAATTATTGATATGAAGGAAGGGAATATTAGATTTAAATTTCCATTAAAAAAGGTAATGAAACACTTTCCTAGAAAGAAAATAAAATTGCCATATGAATCTATCATGAGAGCCACTTATGGATTGCCTACCAAAGATGGCAATACCTAGATCTATCCTCGCTTTATGCCTAGCTAGGGCGTTAAACGATAACGCTTGTTGGGAGGCAACCCAATTTTATTTTAGTTTTTTTGTTTTTGCTTCTGCTTAGGAATAAATAATCCATCTACCTTCTGTTTAGATGTGTTTTTGTGTTTTAATTAGTGTTTGTGCCAAGTTAGACCTATAGGATCTTCTTGGATGATAGTTATTTGATCTTGCTGTAATTTCAAAATCTTTCTGTTCACAAAAAACAATTGTTAAAACTCACCAGAACGTTATAAAATACTGATTCCAATTGCTGCTGATCAATAAAAAAATTGTATAGGTCTTCCTATTTTGGTAGATTTTTTGGAGTTCCAGAAGTTTGCGTTAGTTACAGATTACTACAGACTGTTCTGTTTTTGACAGATTATGTTTTTCGTGTGTTGTTTGCTTATTTTGATGAATCTATGGCTAGTAAAATACTTTATAATCCTTAGATAAATTGGAATACAGTAGGTTTAACACCAATATAAATGAATAATGAGTTCATTACAGTACCTTGAAGTAGTCTTTTGTTTTCTTTCTCTAACGGAGCTCATGAGATTTCTATTGAGTTTTGTGTTGTGAAGTTTTCAAGTTTTGGGTAAATTATTTTGATGGATTATTGAACAAGGAGTGACAAGAGCCTAAGCTTGAGGATGCCCATGGCACCCCAAGATAATCTAAGGACACCAAAGAGTCAAAGCTTGGGGATGCCCCGGAAGGCATCCCCTCTTTCGTCTACTTCCATCGGTAATTTTACTTGGAGCTATATTTTTATTCACCACATGATATGTGTTTTGCTTGGAGCGTCTTGTATTATTTGTGTATTTGTTTGTTAGTGTGCCACAATCATCCTTTCTGTACATACCTTTTGAGAGAGCCATACATGAATTGGAATTTGATAGAATACTCTATGTGCTTCACTTAAATCTTTTGAGCTTGATAGTTTTGCTCTATGTACTTCACTTATATCTTTTGAGCCTTATAATTTTTGCTCTAGTGCTTCACTTAGATCTTTTAGAGCACGGTGGTGGAATTGTTTTAAAGAACCTATTGATCTCTCATGCTTCACTTAGATCATTTTGAGAGTCGTTAATAGCATGGTAATTTGTTTAATATTAATATGCTTGGTATTCAAGATATGTGAAACTTTCTTTTGAGTGCGTTGAATACTCAGAAAAGATTGAAGCTTGATAATTGTTTTGAGATATTAATATGGTGATATTAGAGTCATGCTAGTTGAGTAGTTGTGAATTTAAAGAATACTTGTGCTAAATTTTGTGATTCCCGTAGCAAGCACATATGGTGAACCGTTATGTGATGAAGTCGGAGCATGATTTATTTATTGATTGTCTTCCTTATGAGTGGCGGTCAGGGACGAGCGATGGTCTTTTCCTACCAATCTATCCCCCTAGGAGCATGTGCGTAATACTTTGCTTTGATAACTTCTAGATTTTTGCAATATGTATATGAGTTCTTTATGACTAATGTTGTGTCCATGGATTATACGCACTTTTCCCTTCCTTCCACCATTGCTAGACTCTCTAATACCGCACACTTTTCACCGGTATCATACACCCACCATATATCTTCCTCAAAACAGCCACCATACCTACCTATCATGGCATTTCCATAGCCATTCCAAGATATATTGCCATGTAACTTTCTACCATTCCGTTTATTATGACACGCTCCATCATTGTCATATTGCTAGCATGATCATGTAGTTGACATCGTATTTGTGGAAAAGCCACCATTCATAATTCTTTCATACATGTCACTCTTGATTCATTGCATATCCCGGTACACCACTGGAGGCATTCATATAGAGTCATACTTTGTTCTAAGAATCGAGTTGTAATTGTTGAGTTGTAAGAAAAATAGAAGTGTGATGATCATCATTTTTTAGAGCATTGTCCCAAGTGAGGAAAGGATGATGGAGACTATGATTCCCCCACAAGTCGTGATGAGACTCCGGACAAAAAAAAGAGGCCATAAAAAGAGAAAAGGAGAGAAGGGACAATGCTACTATCCTTGTACCACACTTGTGCTTCAAAGTAGCACCAAGATCTTCATGATAGAGAGTCTCCTATGATATCACTTTCATATACTAGTGGGAATTTTTCATTATAGAACTTGGCTTGTATATTCTAATGATGGCCTTCCTCAAATGCCCTAGGTCTTCATGAGCAAGCGAGTTGGATGCATGCCCACTTAGTTTCTTTTGTTGAGCTTTCATATACTTATAGCTCACGTGCATCCATTGCATGGCAATCCCTACTCACTCACATTGATATCTATTGATGGGCATCTCCATAGCCCGTTGATACGCCTAGTTGATGTGAGACTATCTTCCCTTTTTTTGTCTTCTCCACAACCACCATTCTATTCCACTTATAGTGCTATATCCATGGCTCGCGCTCATGTATTGCGTGAAGATTGAAAAAGTTTTGAAAATGTTAAAGTATGAAACAATTGCTTGGCTTGTCATCGGGGTTGTGCATGATTTAAATACTTTGTGTGGTGTAGATAGAGCATAGCCAGACTATATGATTTTGTAGGGATAACTTTCTTTGGCCATGTTTTTTTTGAGAAGACATAATTGCTTTGTTAGTATGCTTGAAGTATTATTATTTTTATGTCAATATGAACTTTTGTCTTGAATCTTTCAAATCTGAATATTCATACCACAATTAAGAAGATTTGCATTGAAATTATGCCAAGTAGCACTCCGCATCAAAAATTCTCTTTTTATCATTTACCTACTCGAGGACAAGCAGGAATTAATCTTGGGGATGCCTGATACATCTCCAACGTATCTATAATTTTTGATTGCTCCATGCTATATTATCTACTGTTTTGGACTATATTGGGCTTTATTTTCCACTTTTATATTATTTTTGGGACTAACCTATTAACCGGAGGCCCAACCCAGAATTGATGTTTTTTGCCTATTTCAGAGTTTCGGAGAAACAGAATATCAAACGGAGTCCAAACGGAATAAAATCTTCGGGAACGTGATTTTCTCACCGAACGTGATCCAGGAGACTTGGACCCTACTCCAAGGAGTCAAATAGGCGGTCACGGTGGTGGGGGCGCCCCCCCTAGGGCGCGCCCCCCTGCCTCGTGGGCCCCTCGTTGCTCCACTGACGTACTCCTTCCTCCTATATATACCTACGTACCCCCAAACGATCAGATACGGAGCCAAAAACCTAATTCCACCGCCGCAACCTGCTGTATCCACGAGATCCCATCTTGGGGCCTGTTCCGGAGCTCCGCCGGAGAGGGCCGTCATCACGGAGGGCTTCTACATCATCATAGCCTCTCCGATGAAGTGTGAGTAGTTCACCTCAGACCTACGGGTCCATAGTTATTAGCTAGATGGCTTCTTCTCTCTTTTTGGATCTCAATACAATGTTCTCCCCCTTTCTCATGGAGATCTATTAGATGTAATCTTCTTTTTGCGGTGTGTTTGTTGAGATCGATGAATTGTGGGTTTATGATCAAGTCTATCCATGAATAATATTTGAATCTTCTCTGAATTATTTTATGTATGATTGGTTATCTTTTCATGTCTCTTCGAATTATCAGTTTGGTTTGGCCTACTAGATTGGTTTTTCTTGCCATGGGAGAAGTGCTTAGCTTTTGGTTCAATCTTGTGGTGTCCTTTCCCAGTGACAGAAGAGGCAGCAAGGCACATATAGTATTGTTGCCATCGAGGATAACAAGATGGAGTTTTTATCATATTGCATGAAACTATCCCTCTACATCATGTCATCTTGCTTAAGGCGTTACTCTGTTTTTAACTTAATACTCTAGATGCATGCTGGATAGCGGTCGATGAGTGGAGTAATAGTAGTAGATGCAGGCAGGAGTCGGTGTACTTATCGCGGACGTGATGCCTATATACATGATCATACCTAGATATTCTCATAACTATGCTCAATTCTATCACTTGCTCAACAGTAATTTGTTCACCCACTGTAGAATACTTATGCTCTTGAGAGAAGCCACTGGTGACACCTATGGCCCCCGGGTCTATTCTCATCATATCAATCTCCATCACTTTAATCTGGCATTGCTTTTTACTTTGCCTTTTACTTCTAACTTTGCATCTCTATACCAAAAATACCAAAAATGTTATCTATCATCTCTATCAGATCTCACTCTCGTAAGTGACCATGAAGGGATTGACAACCCCTAATCGCGTTGGTTGCGAGGAGCTATTGTTTTGTGCAGTTACGAGGGACTCGCGTGTAGCCTCCTACTAGATTGATACCTTGGTTCTCAAAAACTCAGGGAAATACTTACGCTACTTTGCTGCATCATCCTCTCCTCTTCGGGGAAATCCAACGCAGTGCTCAAGAGGTAGCACAGGCGTGAAGAAGGTGCGTCGGAGACGCCGATCCCCACCATCAATGATGTGATGCCCCGCCAGCACAAGGCGATGCGGGTCAAGCTCAAAGTTCGCCATGGCCGGTTGAAGTGGTGAGGAGCAGAGGGTTTCTTTGGAAGGGAGAAGAGGAGATTGGAGCAATATGGGCGGCGGCGATGTGACAGGGCAAGCTATCCTAATAACTCTAGCTCTCTTCCCCTGATCAGCTGAGGACTCCGAAATACTCGTGTTTGGTTGCAGAGAGCTCTGCATCCAAACCAATCCTTGGGAGCGTGCGAAATCATTACACTCATGCCTAGAGTGACCCACATGAGAGCAAGCCGAGCAGACCACTCGCATTCCACAAGAGCTTCCCAGGTGGCCCCTCTGAGAGCAAATAGTACAGGTTAAAACCCGGTCCACCATGTCATCGACCATAGCATCAAACTGTCGAGCTGCCTCTTGTGTAGATGGGATTTCTAATGAGTCGACCGTCGGGCTGGGGCTGAGCAATGAATCCAGCCCAAGAGAAGATGGCCCAGTAGGAGTGTGTGCAGATACCGGCCCAACAGAAACTTGGCAATCCTGGCTCACTGATGCCGTGCACCGCGGGCTTTCCAAGTGGGATGGGCCTGTCCCCAAGCATAAATTTTGAATCAAAGAGGTTCCCGCCTTCACAAATCGCGCTGATAGATTCCCGGAAACCACGGGTTGCGGATCCACATATACCGAACGACACGGCGGTGCTACGGCCTGCCAGTGCAACTCCGGCAATGAGTTGACTGTATCAAACACGATGGGAGGCCTAGCCACCGTCCAATGCAAGTCTAGAGCAGGCAATTGCCGAATCACAACACGCTCATGCGTAGAAAGATCATACCCTCCATCAACTATAGTATCAATGCAATTCTGAGTAGCCGGATATCTATAGCCTTTGCAAGCAGAATACTATTCAAACGTAGCAAAAGATAGCTTCTTCCTTACTGAACTTGAAGATTTTAAAGAGGATCTAACCGGGGGCTTATGCATGGCCATTAAACCTAGCGAGGACTAATCAAAATCCATTCTGCATCACATTCCTTTTGCCAGATCTTAAGTTCCCTAACCCAATTAGGTCCTCCATTACCCCAAAGGTGGAAATAACACTTAAATAGATCACAAGCAAAAGAACGTAGATCCATAATAATAAAACCAACTTGCTTGCATGAGACTTGGAAAGAAAAAACTTTGTCCTTGACATGACTAACCCGAAGATCAATTGCCGATCCACCAAGCGCAGCTTCCAGTGCCGCTGCCACAGAATCTTCCGACAAATGAAAGGCGTGCCTACTGAAAGACACAATCACAATGAAGGCCCTCCCTCGTCCCAATGGATGGATCGTGCGACCAGTAGATCTCAAAACCTCATCAGAAAAAACCCTACCCTTGGAGAAATCCAAGCCAAGGGTAGATCCACCAGATGAACCCATAAGAGATGGGTATGGCCTTGATCCAGAGAAGACGCCGGGCAAGATGGCCGGAAAGGATCAACAAATCAGTGGAGGGGGATGGAGATCACCGGTGGAGGGGTCAACACCGAGGTGGGAGGTGGGAGCGCCATAATTAGTTGTGATGCAATTTAAAACGATTGTTATTTAGCAATGAAATCACTATATTAACCATCTTGGCTTTCTCGGCTTTCTAACTCAAGTTGATCCATCTTGGCTTTCTCTCGGGCGGCAGCTCTGGCGTTATTCGTCTGCTTGAGAAGCAGCTCTTGAATATGAGGGTCCTGCACCCAGCCCATCGATGGTCCAGCGTTGTCTGCTCCGCCGGCATCATCATCTTCATGATCATGCCTGTCGCCTGCTCCAGCATCTTCCTCATCATCATGTCCTGCATCTTCTACATGATGACTGTGTACAGCATCACCGTCGTGATCATCTCCTGGGGATTCTTCGTCTTCTCGCCCGCCCGAGCCGCGGTGCTTGTCTTGCTGCCCTTCCTCATTTCTTGCTCGGCCCCCATGGACGACTTCGTAGTCATCTTCATCACCTTGCCACCGATAGCCATCCATGAAACCACGCACGAGCAGGTGGTCCTGCACCTGCCCGGAATCCGGGTCCGCGATAAGGCTCTTCAGCTTGCATCTTCGACACGGACATCTTATCTCCGTCTCGTTCTTTTGAAGCATCTCAGCCTTCGCGGACCTCAAAAACCTATTCACGATGCCTTCGGTCATCGTGCGGACCATGGTCGCCTGTGGGGTAGAGCAAAACGATATTTTAGAACCTATCAAAATTTTTGCATGACTTTCCCTAAAAATAGGACCAAAAAGAATGCTTAATGCCAAAATTCTCGCCGAAACGGAAATGAATCAACATTCCGGCAAAATATTGGCAACTACCGCATTTCAAATACCGGTACACCTCCAAACACAAACACTATGCAACACCACAAACATATGCAACACCAAGAACATACATAGATCTAGCTAGGCCGTAAAAAGTGCATGTGCACATTGTTGTAGGGAGAACAACATAAATATAGCTTCCCCCCTTACTTACCTATTAAAACAAGGTCATTTAACCACTTAATTTGAATGAATCTATGGTGGAAATGAGGTGAAAAAGAGGAGGCACCCGAGACAAGGAGGAGGTGGAGAGAATGAAGTGGGGAGAAAGTGAGTGTGGGTAGGAGAGGCTGTCCAAAATATCTTGTTGCTGCCCACTTACTAATGGCGCACCAGCACTAAATGCGCCATTAGTAGATTTGAAAAAATAAAAAAAATACTAATGGCGCACCCTTTGAGTGGTGCGCCATTAGAAGTTACAACTACTAATGGCGCGCTTCATCTGGATGCGCCATTAGTATGTTTGGACAGGCGCACTAGTTCAAAAAGAGTTTTTTGATACTAATGGCGCACCGCTTGCATGGTGCGCCATTAGTAGTTACAACTACTAATGGCGTACTTCGCCGGGATGCGCCATTAGTATGTTTGGACAGGCGCACTAGTTCAAAAAAAAAATTCTATACTAATGGCGCACCCACTGCCTAGTGCGCCATTAGTAGTTACAACTACTAATGGCGCACTTAAGCAGGATGCGCCATTAGTATGTTTGGACAGGCGCACTAGTTCAAAAAAAATTGATACTAATGGCGCACCCTTCGCACGGTGCGCCATTAGTAGTTTCAACTCTAATGGCGCATTAGCATGTGGTGCGCCATTAGTATATACTAATGGCACACCAACTTTCTGGTGCGCCATTAGTGTCAATCCCATCTATAGCCCTTTTTCTAGTAGTGAAGATGGCGCTACTCATCTGAATAGCTTCGTTGATTTATGTGATATGCAAAATAAGAAAGATGTCGATAATGATGTTGTTAAATTGAAGCTATTTCCTTTTTCGCTTAGAGATCGTGCTAAAGCTTGGTTTTCATCTTTGCCAAAAAATAGTATCGATTCTTGGAACAAGTGCAAAGATGCTTTTATCTCTAAGTATTTTCCTCCCGCTAAGATCATCTCTCTTAGAAACGGCATTATGAATTTTAAGAAACTTGATCATGAACATGTTGCACAAGCTTGGGAGAGAATGAAATTAATGATACGCAATTGTCCTACTCATGGTTTGAACTTGTGGATGATTATACAAAAAATTTATGCCGAATTGAATTTTGCTTCTAGAAATCTTTTAGATTCGGCCGCGGGAGGCACTTTTATGGAAATCACTTTAGGAGATGCTACTAAACTCCTAGATAATATTATGGTTAATTATTCTCAATGGCATACTGAAAGATCTACTAGTAAAAAAGTGCATGCGATAGAAGAAATCAATGTTTTGAGTGGGAAGATGGATGAACTTATGAAATTATTTGCTACTAAGAGTGTTTCTTCTGATCCTAATGATATTCCTTTGTCTACTTTGATTGAGAATAATAATGAATCTATGGATGTGAATTTTGTTGGTAGGAATAATTTTGGTAACAATGCGTATAGAGGGAATTTTAATCCTAGGCCTTATCCTAGTAATCCTTCTAACAATTATGGAAATTCCTACAACAACTCTTATGGAAATTATAATAAGATGCCCTCTGAATTTTAGAGTAGTGTTAAAGAGTTTATGAATTCACAAAAGAATTTTAATGCCTTGCTTGAAGAGAAATTGCTTAAGGTCGATGATTTTTCTAGGAACGTTGATAGAATTTCTCTTGAAATTGATTCTTTAAAGCTCAGATCTATTCCTCCTAAGCATGATATCAATGAGTCTCTCAAAACCATGAGAATTTCCATTGATGAGTGCAAAGAAAGAACCGCTAGGATGCATGCTTCCAAAGATGCCTTTATTAAAGCGTGTTCTTCCAATTCCTATGAAAATCAAGATAAAGATCTACAAGTTATTAATGTGTCCCCTATTAAATCTTTGTTTTGCAATATTAATCTTGATGAAACTGAATATGATCTTCCTTTACCTAGAAGGCGTTCAAAAAATTCAGAGTATTTAGATCTTGATGATGAAATTGATAAAAGTGGGATGGAAAGAAATAAAAATCTAGACGTTGCTAAACCCACTATATTAGATCTCAAGGAATTTAATTATGAAATTTGCTCGTTAATTGATTGTATTTCCTTGTTGCAATCCATGCTAAATTCTCCTCATGCTTATAGTCAAAATAAAGCCTTTATCGAACATATTGTTGATGCCTTGATGCAATCTTATGAAGAAAAACTTGAGTTGAAAGTCTCTATCCCTAGAAAGCTCTATGATGAGTGGGAACCTACTATTAAAATTAAAATTAAAGATTATTTGTTCCATGCTTTGTGTGATTTGGGTGCTAGTGTCTCCACTATCCCCAAAACTTTGTGTGATTTGCTAGATTTCCGTGACTTTGATGATTGCTCTCTAAATTTGCATCTTGCGGATTCCAATATTAAAAAACCAATGGGAAGAATTAATGATGTTCTTATTGTTGCAAATAGGAATTATGTTCCCGTAGATTTTATCGTTCTTGATATAGATTGCAATCCTTCTTGCCTTATTATTCTCGGTAGACCTTTCCTTAGAACGGTTGGTGCAATTATTGATATGAAGGAAGGGAATATTAGATTTCAATTTCCATTAAAAAAGGTAATGAAACAATTTCCTAGAAAGAAAATAAAATTGCCATATGAATCTATCATGAGAGCCACTTATGGATTGCCTACCAAAGATGGCAATACCTAGATCTATCCTCGCTTTATGCCTAGCTAGGGCGTTAAACGATAACGCTTGTTGGGAGGCAACCCAATTTTATTTTAGTTTTTTTGTTTTTGCTTCTGCTTAGGAATAAATAAACCATCTACCTTCTGTTTAGATGTGTTTTTGTGTTTAATTAGTGTTTGTGCCAAGTTAGACCTATAGGATCTTCTTGGATGATAGTTATTTGATCTTGCTGTAATTTCAAAATCTTTCTGTTCACAAAAAACAATTGTTAAAACTCACCAGAACGTTATAAAATACTGATTCCAATTGCTGCTGATCAATAAAAAAATTGTATAGGTCTTCCTATTTTGGTAGATTTTTTGGAGTTCCAGAAGTTTGCGTTAGTTACAGATTACTACAGACTATTCTGTTTTTGACAGATTATGTTTTTCGTGTGTTGTTTGCTTATTTTGATGAATCTATGGCTAGTAAAATACTTTATAATCCTTAGATAAATTGGAATACAGTAGGTTTAACACCAATATAAATGAAGAATGAGTTCATTACAGTACCTTGAAGTAGTCTTTTGTTTTCTTTCTCTAACGGAGCTCATGAGATTTCTATTGAGTTTTGTGTTGTGAAGTTTTCAAGTTTTGGGTAAATTATTTTGATGGATTATTGAACAAGGAGTGACAAGAGCCTAAGCTTGAGGATGCCCATGGCACCCCAAGATAATCTAAGGACACCAAAGAGTCGAAGCTTGGGGATGCCCCGGAAGGCATCCCCTCTTTCGTCTACTTCCATCGGTAATTTTACTTGGAGCTATATTTTTATTCACCACATGATATGTGTTTTGCTTGGAGCGTCTTGTATTATTTGTGTATTTGTTTGTTAGTGTGCCACAATCATCCTTTCTGTACATACCTTTTGAGAGAGCCATACATGAATTAGAATTTTATAGAATACTCTATGTGCTTCACTTAAATCTTTTGAGCTTGATAGTTTTGCTCTATGTACTTCACTTATATCTTTTGAGCCTTATAATTTTTGCTCTAGTGCTTCACTTAGATATTTTAGAGCACGGTGGTGGAATTGTTTTAAAGAAACTATTGATCTCTCATGCTTCACTTAGATCATTTTGAGAGTCGTTAATAGCATGGTAATTTGTTTAATATTAATATGCTTGGTAATCAAGATATGTGAAACTTTCTTTTGAGTGCGTTGAATACTCAGAAAAGATTGAAGCTTGATAATTGTTTTGAGATATTAATATGGTGATATTAGAGTCATGCTAGTTGAGTAGTTGTGAATTTAAAGAATACTTGTGTTAAATTTTGTGATTCCCGTAGCATGCACATATGGTGAACCGTTATGTGATGAAGTCGGAGCATGATTTATTTATTGATTGTCTTCCTTATGAGTGGCGGTCGGGGACGAGCGATGGTCTTTTCCTACCAATCTATCCCCCTAGGAGCATGTGCGTAATACTTTGCTTTGATGACTTCTAGATTTTTGCAATAAGTATATGAGTTCTTTATGACTAATGTTGTGTCCATGGATTATACGCACTTTTCCCTTCCTTCCACCATTGCTAGACTCTCTAATACCGCACACTTTTCACCGGTATCATACACCCACCATATATCTTCCTCAAAACAGCCACCATACCTACCTATCATGGCATTTCCATAGCCATTCCAAGATATATTTCCATGTAACTTTCTACCATTCCGTTTATTATGACACGCTCCATCATTGTCATATTGCTAGCATGATCATGTAGTTGACATCGTATTTGTGGAAAAGCCACCATTCATAATTCTTTCATACATGTCACTCTTGATTCATTGCATATCCCGGTACACCGCCGGAGGCATTCATATAGAGTCATACTTTGTTCTAAGAATCGAGTTGTAATTGTTGAGTTGTAAGAAAAATAGAAGTGTGATGATCATCATTTTTTAGAGCATTGTCACAAGTCGTGATGAGACTCCGGACAAAAAAAAGAGGCCATAAAAAGAGAAAAAGAGAGAAGGGACAATGCTACTATCCTTGTACCACACTTGTGCTTCAAAGTAGCACCAAGATCTTCATGATAGAGAGTCTCCTATGATATCACTTTCATATACTAGTGGGAATTTTTCATTATAGAACTTGGCTTGTATATTCTAATGATGGCCTTCCTCAAATGCCCTAGGTCTTCATGAGCAAGCGAGTTGGATGCATGCCCACTTAGTTTCTTTTGTTGAGCTTTCATATACTTATAGCTCAAGTGCATCCATTGCATGGCAATCCCTACTCACTCACATTGATATCTATTGATGGGCATCTCCATAGCCCGTTGATACGCCTAGTTGATGTGAGACTATCTTCCCTTTTTTTGTCTTCTCCACAACCACCATTCTATTCCACTTATAGTGCTATATCCATGGCTCGCGCTCATGTATTGCGTGAAGATTGAAAAAGTTTTAAAAATGTTAAAGTATGAAACAATTGCTTGGCTTGTCATCGGGGTTGTGCATGATTTAAATACTTTGTGTGGTGTAGATAGAGCATAGCCAGACTATATGATTTTGTAGGGATAACTTTCTTTGGCCATGTTTTTTTTGAGAAGACATAATTGCTTTGTTAGTATGCTTGAAGTATTATTATTTTTATTTCAATATGAACTTTTGTCTTGAATCTTTCAAATCTGAATATTCATACCACAATTAAGAAGATTTGCATTGAAATTATGCCAAGTAGCACTCCGCATCAAAAATTCTCTTTTTATCATTTACCTACTCGAGGACAAGCAGGAATTAATCTTGGGGATGCCTGATACATCTCCAACGTATCTATAATTTTTGATTGCTCCATGCTATATTATCTACTGTTTTGGACTATATTGGGCTTTATTTTCCACTTTTATATTATTTTTGGGACTAACCTATTAACCGGAGGCCCAACCCAGAATTGATGTTTTTTGCCTATTTTAGAGTTCCGGAGAAACAGAATATCAAACGGAGTCCAAACGGAATAAAATCTTCGGGAACGTGATTTTCTCACCGAACGTGATCCAGGAGACTTGGACCCTACTCCAAGGAGTCAAATAGGCGGTCACGGTGGTGGGGGCGCCCCCCCTAGGGCGCGCCCCCCCTGCCTCGTGGGCCCCTCGTTGCTCCACTGACGTACTCCTTCCTCCTATATATACCTACGTACCCCCAAACGATGAGATACGGAGCCAAAAACCTAATTCCACCGCCGCAACCTGCTGTATCCACGAGATCCCATCTTGGGGCCTGTTCCGGAGCTCCGCCGGAGAGGGCCATCATCACGGAGGGCTTCTACATCATCATAGCCTCTCCGATGAAGTGTGAGTAGTTCACCTCAGACCTACGGGTCCATAGTTATTAGCTAGATGGCTTCTTCTCTCTTTTTGGATCTCAATACAATGTTCTCCCCCTTTCTCATGGAGATCTATTCGATGTAATCTTCTTTTTGCGGTGTGTTTGTTGAGATCGATGAATTGTGGGTTTATGATCAAGTCTATCCATGAATAATATTTGAATCTTCTCTGAATTATTTTATGTATGATTGGTTATCTTTGCAAGTCTCTTCCAATTATCAGTTTGGTTTGGCCTACTAGATTGGTTTTTCTTGCCATGGGAGAAGTGCTTAGCTTTTGGTTCAATCTTGTGGTGTCCTTTCCCAGTGACAGAAGAGGCAGCAAGGCACATATAGTATTGTTGCCATCGAGGATAACAAGATGGAGTTTTTATCATATTGCATGAAACTATCCCTCTACATCATGTCATCTTGCTTAAGGCGTTACTCTGTTTTTAACTTAATACTCTAGATGCATGCTGGATAGCGGTCGATGAGTGGAGTAATAGTAGTAGATGCAGGCAGGAGTCGGTGTACTTATCTCGGACGTGATGCCTATATACATGATCATACCTAGATATTCTCATAACTATGCTCAATTCTATCACTTGCTCAACAGTAATTTGTTCACCCACTGTAGAATACTTATGCTCTTGAGAGAAGCCACTGGTGAATCCTATGGCTCCCGGGTCTATTCTCATCATATCAATCTCCATCACTTTAATCTTGCATTGCTTTTTACTTTGCCTTTTACTTCTAACTTTGCATCTCTATACCAAAAATACCAAAAATATTATCTATCATCTCTATCAGATCTCACTCTCGTAAGTGACCATGAAGGGATTGACAACCCCTAATCGGCGTTGGTTGCGAGGAGCTATTGTTTTGTGCAGTTACGAGGGACTCGCGTGTAGCCTCCTACTAGATTGATACCTTGGTTCTCAAAAACTCAGGGAAATACTTACTCTACTTTGCTGCATCATCCTCTCCTCTTCGGGGAAATCCAACGCAGTGCTCAAGAGGTAGCACAGGCGTGAAGAAGGTGCGTGGGAGACGCCGATCCCCACCATCAATGATGGGATGCCCCGCCAGCACAAGGCGATGCGGGTCAAGCTCGAAGTTCGCCATGGCCGGTTGAAGTGGTGAGGAGCAGAGGGTTTCTTTGGAAGGGAGAAGAGGAGATTGGAGCAATATGGGCGGCGGCAATGTGATAGGGCAAGCTATCCCAATAACTCCAGCTCCCTTCCCCTGATCAGCTGAGGACTCCGAAATACTCGTGTTTGGTTGCAGAGAGCTCTGCATCCAAACCAATCCTTGGGAGCATGCGAAATCATTACACTCATGCCTAGAGTGACCCACATGAGAGCAAGCCGAGCAGACCACTCACATTCCACAAGAGCTTCCCAGGTGGCCCCTCTGAGAGCAAATAGTATAGGTTAAAACCCGGTCCACCATGTCATCGACCATAGCATCAAACTGTCGAGCTGCCTCTTGTGTAGATGGGATTTCTAATGAGTCGACCGTCGGGCTGGGGCTGAGCAATGAATCCAGCCCAAGAGAAGATGGCCCAGTAGGAGTGTGTGCAGATACCGGCCCAACAGAAGCTTGGCAATCCTGGCTCACTGATGCCGTGCACCGCGGGCTTTCCAAGTGGGATGGGCCTGTCCCCAAGCATAAATTTTGAATCAAAGAGGTTCCCGCCTTCACAAATCGCGCTGATAGATTCCCGGAAACCACGGGTTGCGGATCCACATATACCGAACGACACGGCGGTGCTACGGCCTGCCAGTGCAACTCCGGCAACGAGTTGACTGTATCAAACACGATGGGAGGCCTAGCCACCGTCCAATGCAAGTCTAGAGCAGGCGATTGCCGAATCACAACATGCTCATGCGTAGAAAGATCATACCCTCCATCAACTATAGTATCAATGCAATTCTGAGTAGCCGGATATCTATAGCCTTTGCAAGCAGAATACTATTCAAACATAGCAAAAGATAGCTTCTTCCTTACTGAACTTGAAGATTTTAAAGAGGATCTAACCGGGGGCTTATGCATGGCCATTAAACCTAGCGAGGACTAATCAAAATCCATTCTGCATCACATTCCTTTTGCCAGATCTTAAGTTCCCTAACCCAATTAGGTCCTCCATTACCCCAAAGGTGGAAATAACACTTAAATAGATCACAAGCAAAAGAACGTAGATCCATAATAATAAAACCAACTTGCTTGCATGAGACTTGGAAAGAAAAAACTTTGTCCTTGACATGACTAACCCGAAGATCAATTGCCGATCCACCAACCGCAGCTTCCAGTGCCGCTGCCACAGAATCTTCCGACAAACGAAAGGCGTCCTACTGAAAGACACAATCACAATGAAGGCCCTCCCTCGTCCCAATGGATGGATCGTGCGACCAGTAGATCTCAAAACCTCATCAGAAAAAACCCTACCCTTGGAGAAATCCAAGCCAAGGGTAGATCCACCAGATGAACCCATAAGAGATGGGTATGGCCTTGATCCAGAGAAGATGCCGGGCAAGATGGCCGGAAAGGATCAACAAATCAGTGGAGGGGGATGGAGATCGCCGGTGGAGGGGTCAACACCGAGGTGGGAGGTGGGAGCGCCATAATTAGTTGTGATGCAATTTAAAACGATTGTTATTTAGCAATGAAATCACTATATTAACCATTGCAAGAGCTAATCTAGCAATGTGAGATGAAAGGACAAAGTTGCTAACCTTTGTGATCATTTGAATGGATGGGGGCCTTCAAATCATGACAAAATTTGGGCAAAATGTGTGATGAGCTCGAGAGGAAGAAGGGAAGAACAGAGAGGAGAGGGGAAAGGGGGGAGAACAGAGCGCGGGTGGACGAAGGGTTTATATAGGACGACCTTTAGTACCGGTTCGAGGCACGAACCGGTGGTAAAGGTGCTGGAATGGCCCCAGACTGACAACATCCTGCCACCACTCTCTTTAGTACCGACTCGTGGCACGAACCGGTGCTAAAAGTATGGCACAAACCAGTACTAATGAGAGCAGCCCGCCTAGCCGTTGGAACCGGCACTAATGGTCACATTAGTGCCGGCTCAAATACAAACTGGGACTAATGAGCTGAACATTTGATCCTTTTTCTACTAGGGACTCTGAGGTGATCTCAGTCGGTAGGTGTTGTTATGCTTTGCATGCCTTTGACTGTAGGGCAGTGTCCTTGGGAAGGGTGTCTAGGTCAGGCCTATTACCCTACCCTAGGTACATGTCATCGTCAATGTCATCTTGAAAATCTCCTGGACATCCCTCCGCATGTCTGCAGAATGTATACATAGTTGCCATTCATTCAAGGGCATAATGATATGATAGTAGTAAATAAGCAGGCTCATAAGTGAAGGCTGACAAATTATCCAGTGATTCAAGCATCTTGTCACACTCGTCAAGAATGAAATGCCTCACATTCTTCAAAGAAAGGTCCTTGTCTCTAGCTAGAGCTACAATCCTCCCACGTTTGCCCACAACAATATGGGGGCAGTCGTTCTTGAGCAAATCCTTGTGTTTCTTTATGTGAACACCTCCATGGAATACATCAACCTTTAATTTGGGCAGAAATTTGCTGAATCTCTCAAACTCATTGCAAATCTACATAAGACAAGGGCGGAGAATGAGCAAACAAGGGAGAAAATGCGTGAGAATAGAACAAAGTATATATTCACAAACCCACCTGGTAAGCCAGCTCTCTGGTGTGGCACAATACAAGTGCTACCACCTGACCAACAGTAAAATCGATCTGCTGGAGAGACAGGTGTAGACCAATTCTTTCGGGACCTATTGACAGTTTTTTGAAAAATTAAATTTATTTCTCTATGGCCAAGGTCAACCTGACCACTAGACTGAGGATGATAGGGTGATGCAATTCTATGGTTAACATCATACTTAGGAAGCATTTTGCGGAAAGCACCATGAATAAAGTGTGAACCACCATCGTCATTAAATATCTAGGGACTCCAAACTTTTGGAAAATAACATCCTTAAGCATTTTAATAGAGGTGTTGTGATCAGCACTAGTAGATGGAATAGCTTCTACCCACATAGTAACATAATCAATAGGAACCAAAATATGAGTATACCCATTAGAGGAAGGAAAAGGTCCCATGTAATCAAAACCCCAAACATCAAATGGTTCAACATGAAGTGAATAATTCATAGGTATTTCCTGACGCTTACCGACATTACTGTGACGCCCCGAGACCAATGCGCCAGATGTCTTCCGTTTATTCGCCGTCGTTGCAATGTCATTCGTTCGCATGTTGCACTTTTCCATGTCAACATGCGCATTTCATCTGCATGTTTTTCAAAACTTGCATCCATCCGGGTCTCCAAGTTCCCTCCATTGTCCGTTCTGAGTCCGACCACACTCGCACGCCCCCGCGGCACCTCCAAAATATTATTTTATAAGTGGCATAAAATGCTCTCTGAATGGGTTGAAAGTTGGCGTGCGGTCTTATTATAGCGTAGGTAGACTGCCTGCCAATTTTCGTCGCATTCAGAGTCAGTTTGATAGCCCAACCATCATCCGTAGCGGCACTATAGCCAGTATATTCGTCGGACGTTCTTGGTATCCGAAAACCATTGCCGGCTGCATTTTGTCTGTCTCTTCTTAGCCCACGCCCCTCTACACAGCCCATCTAGCCCACCTACATTACCCCTCGGTTTCGGATCGTTCGATCGAGATTAAACTGTCCGAAAATGGACTAAAATCCCCTAACCTAGCCCCACTTACTATATATGGACGCCCTAGCCCCCCCACTTTTGGAAACCCTAGCTACCGCCTCGTTTTCCACGCCCCACCTCTCTACGGCCGCCACCTTACCGCCCCTGTCTTCCACCTCCCGCATTGATCCCACCAAGCCCGGGCGCGGCCCAACCCAGCACATCTAGGGCCCGAGCGAGCCCGCGTTGCGCCACCACCCGAGCGCTTTGCCTCGATCCGACGACCCACACCTCGTCGACCTCGCCCCGCCTCCATGCCCCATCGCCAAAGAGCCCCTCCTCCCGGCTGTGGCCCTCCCTCCTCGCTCAGGGCACCACTAGAGGAGCTCCGCCACACCAGCCACCATCGCGGCCCCGCCATGGGTGCTCGCCATCGTGCCGAGCTCCCGGCGTCCGTGCCCCCTGTCAACCTCGGATCCGGCTACCCCGGCCACCTCGTTGCCGGATCCGGTGGATCCCCGCCGGTCCCCTGCCTCAGTGTCGCCCGCAGTCGCCATGGAACCGCCGCCGCCGACCCTGCCTCGTCCCCGCTCGGGATCGAGGAGGAGGACGCCCAGCCCTCGCCTCGCCTGCCAGCGTGGGCCACAGCACGCCCGAGCAGCCCAGCTCCGTTCCGGCCTACTTGGCCTCTTCCTCACCATCCGGCCCATGGGCCCAATTTGAGCACCGACCCTACCCATCGCCATGTGCACATTATAGTATTTGACGCCCAGTTCTATTTATGAAATGCCCAAGTCTTTTGACTAAAAATCATCACATATGCATCTTTGTCATGCCATAACTTTGTGCATGTTTATCCGGTTGGAGTGTATAATATATGAAAATGTTGTGCTCTCTGTGATCTACATGATGGTGTACATTGTGTGCATTTTAGGGTTCATCTTGATTCCATATTCATCATTGCAAAAGTGCTAAGTGTTGTTAAGTGCAGAAAAATGATATAACATGCCATTTTGTCTTTTTCATATCATTTCGTGTGATTTTATTTTGAGCAACATGACTATATTTTTATAAGCACAATCATGTACACTTTGCAATGGTGTAACTCATTTTTCATGATATGCCCTGTGTTGATTAGAACGAGCTTGCGAAGTGGGCTACTCATTGTTTGCTGTTTTCAAAGACTTGGTAATTTTTGTCATCTGAAACTGTTATATTATGTTGCCATGTTTACTTGATGCTACCATCAAATATGTGCATATTTTGGAGATGGCCATTAAGCATGTTTTGAAGATCATGTTATGCTCTATCCAACCATGCCATTGTTTGCAATTATAGCCAAGAGTAGCCTGTTGTTTTCATGCTCTCAAATTGCTGAAAAATATATCTATCAGCCTGTTAGCAGTAAGTTCATTTTTGCAAAGTGCATAGTTAGTGTTGTGCATATCCTATGACCATATTCTTGACATGAGTAGATGCACAAACATGCCACCTTACTGTTGGTTGTATTTTCATGCCATGATATGTTGTGTGTTGAGTTAAACAAGCTTGCAAACATGTCCAGTAAAATCCAGTCTGAAAAATTGTTATCATTTGCAATGTTGCCATGATGTTTTAAACATGTTCTTGTGGTTTTCAGCAGTAGCTCAGTAATCACTTTTTTAGTGCTTGACATGTACTTCAATGCCATGCCCTTGGTTGCCATGTAAACATGCTGTAGCCTCCCTTAAGCTTTCTCTCAAGTGGTCATTATGCTAAATCTGTCAATCTGTTAACAACATGTTCCATTTTGCAAAGCTCATTGTAACACTACAATAAATCTGTTATTACATGACGGATCCAATTCTTCATGCATAAGTGAAAAACTGTCATGGGTGTCAGACCAGAAGGATATGAAATCCGTCATGTATACCGCGTCATAACTTGACATTATACCTTGACGGTTCCTGACCGTCACGGATCTGCTCCAAGCCCGCCCAGGCCCAAACCATTCTGCCGGAGCAGGCCGTCATGGACTGATGCCACATAGGATTTTCAATTGCCACATGGCTGCCTACGTGGATACTATTCTTTGTCATAAAATTCATCATGGATTATGCAAATTAAATCAAGCCCATTAGGCCATTTATTTCGGCTTAATTTTGACCCAGTATGTGTTTAGCATAATGCATCACACAAATCCTAATTCCAGTTTTGACCCAAGAGGAAGTATTTGCAAAGTGTCAAACAGTACACACTTCATCCAGTATACAACCATCTGTATGTATCAACGTAGCAGTTTATAAAATCCTCCAAAATCCTGTATGAAATGGTAACTTACAACATAGATTAACAAAATATATCACACGTCATGGTTAGGAACCAGTACAATCCATTTTACATCAACAAAACATATAAACTATTGAGACTTGTTCACGTTCTTGTCCTCGACCCTTTGTGGCAACCATCAAGTCGTGATTGATTGTGATAGGCAACACCAAGTAGCTCGTTACCTAGCATATTTACAAGAATATTAGATATTTGTAGATACGAATAGATAGTACAAAAAAGAGAATTACTGCAGAGGTAAAAAAGAATTACATCTCCAAGATTCTTCAATCTTTATAGTAACAATACTTGTTGCCGACTTGACCATCATAGTACTATTATTTATAACAGGAAAAAATAATGAATGAACCAGTATATATGTTATACAAGATGACAACTTGCATGAGAACTAAAAATTTAGTCTATATACATGGCTTAAAAATTACTTCACAATTATCAAGGTATAAGCCAAATCAGAACAAATGAACAAAAGTTGATGGCCAATCTAGTACTGTATCGAAGCAAAGCAAGGTTATTAAGGTACAAGCGGAAGTCTGAAGTTTCTTTTCTTCATTGGTTCATGTTGTACAGATTGCATTCTCAGACTAGGAGAACCAAAAATTGATCACCATGTAATAGAAGGCACTACTTAACTATAAAATCCTACCACATACCCTCCAACAATTTCATATTTAATATCTTCGGAGCAAATCAGAAGCATGTCTTTGTTTCTTGTGATCTTAATTAGTGTATGTAATCTTGAACACGCATATACATAATAGTAAAAAGTCACCTTAGTTTATGCAAGCTATAATACTTCATGCACACAATTAATTAAGTATGACATGGGATCTCGGGGGACTTACATGTACACCATGGTGTATCAATTTCTAAGATATTTTGAGGGAATTGCATCAGGCCAAATTTTTTATCAAACACCTCAGCAAACATCTGGAAGGCACACCTACAATTGGAATGTTTCAGCATCTACACCTATGGGGCAGCATGCCGTGTAACAAGAAATCAGAGAAAGAGAGTCATTGTGAAATCCAGGACATAAGTAAGAAGATAAATTAGATTGTTTTTATATCAAATCAAGGCCTAGAAATGTGCAGAGACATTCAGTGGTGGACGTTGTGATTTACAAACATCAATATTACATCACTTTGAATTTTCTTGGAACCGTTCTAAAAAAGGAGCCTCCGCTTTCTGTGTATATATACGCTTGTATAAAGTATATATACCAATGACCTCCACTAAACAATGGCATTAAAAAACCAAATTAACCACCATGAGAACATATCTAGATAATAACAAAGACATATCAGCTGGGCACAATATGGATGCTCAAGGCACGTGCAGATACAAACTATGGCCAAACTATTTTAAGAGGACTTAAGAGGTCAAATCTTCAAGCACTATACATATCTAACTCTGCACTAGTTTCCATTATATACAAATAAAACAGAGTAAAGGGCGGGAAAAGGTTTATTTTTACATCTTGTCAGACGGAGGCATTTACTACGTAATATCCTGAACTTGGTGACATGTACTGGAATCAAGGAATTCATCATCAAATTCTGATATATATTAAATTAAGCAAAGATCAGGAGCTTACTTGTATGTGCATCAATTATATAAGTGGATGAAGTACAAGGATGTCAGCTACTTCTAGTTACGCATATAAAAAATAGTATCATCGATTATATAAGCAGCTTGGCATTAACCCAGTAACAGTCAAGCATGAGTTGTACCAGATTTTGATTTTACCAATAACCGAGAATACATAGTCATCAGCTATTTTGGCTTCCCCTTTTCCTTCCAATTAGACTTTTTCTTCCAAAGGGACTTGTCTTTCATAATAGAACGTACAAAAATACTACATGTATATATATTTGCTGATAACAAATGGGATCAAACTAAGCATTCCATGACAACAAGCATCACCCTCATCTTGGTACAATAGCATGAAAATTCATGTGGTATAATTTTCATCAACTTGATTGTGGGGAAATCAATATGATGGCTTTTTTCACCACATAACAAATAGAAAGTTTGCACATATTATATAACAGAGAAGCAGTGTAATAGCTGGTCTAGTTAACAAACAATCTAATCTTGGCCAATCGATTCAGTGAGATGAATGAAGTACTTTCCCTCCATAAACAAGAAAAATCGAAGGAACCAACATGAGCATCTCATGGAGATTTACTTATTAAACTAGTACTTGCTTAACTAAGTAGCAGATATCACAAATTCTACACTGCTAGTGCTCACACGGTGAGAGAAGAAAAACAACATAGCCAGCAATGCTAGTCTATCTATGGCTGTAACCTGCGAGTATCAGGAAGAAAAGTGTCCACATTTTTTGCATCAGGTTCAGTTGAAGAAAATTTAAGAGCCCCTAGAGAACTATCCAAGAGCACAGCAGCAATCATTTGGAAAGAAAAATAAAATAGAGCGAGAGGGTCGACCTTCTTGTTCTGCGGGGAATCATGGTGGGCGGGGCAGATGACCTCGCTGTCGACCTCATCTAGCTCGTGGGGCTTGAGCATGGGGTCCTGGTCGTCGCCGTGCATGGATCTGGAGAGGGGGAGAGCTCCTGCTAGTCTAAATCAAAGCAAAAAATGTCTATTGGAATGGGGGAGAGAAGGAAGGAACGAAGGAGATAGGAATCGATGGGGAGAAGTTGGGAGGGACCCTGTGCAGTGCATCGTCGTCACCGGCGAGCTCAAGCTCGGGCCTCCCGCAGGTCACGGTCGTCGTCCTCTCCTCGTTCGGCGCTTGCTGCTGCGAATCTCTGGATGGTGAGGAAGCTTCACGATCTGGGAGATGGAGCAGCGGGGCCCCTGCCGTGGATCCATGACCTCGTCCTTGGTTGTGAGTAGCAGAGGCGCGCCGTGGTGGCTAGGGTTAGCCACCGCTTCCATCGGGCCACTGCTGCCGCCGTCGCCATGGATCTCAGGCCGCCGTCGCCATGGATCTCAGGCCGCCGTCATCGATTGGAGGCAGGGAGGTGGAGGGAGAGGACCGGGACGAGAAGAGGAGATTGGGGCAGTAGTGTGTTAGGTTTAGGTTATATACATGAAATGTTTAGGGCTTTAGGCGGGGTTTTGGCGGGCTTGCGGGGTTGTACTGGTCCATTCATGACGATTTCTGAAACTGTCATCCGAAATCCGTCATGCATTAATAGGTTTCTTGTAGTGTAATTAATCTATGCATCTTATAAATTGTTCCATTGGTTTAATTGGAAGTATGTTATGTATACTACATGCTCATGTTCTTTTCATAATTATTAAAATTTCTATGCTTGCTGTTATGTTCCTCCAAAGCAGCATCATAATGTTCCTGTTTTGCATTCCCAGATTCAGTCTGAGAAGCTGCTATTTTATGTTTGCAGCTTGTCTTGATGAACGCCATGAACTTGTTGCTCCTATGCAAATGCCATGTTGTGTTTCTTGAGCTCCATGTTATGTATTATCATGGTATGCCTTTTGATGCCATGATCTCCAACATGCCATCATATTCACTCTGCTCACGTTCTATTAAAGTGGCAACAAAATTATTTTTTAACTAAATATAATTGAAAACAACAATTAAAGGACTAAAACAACTATATAAGCAAACCAATACTGTTTTAATTGACATCCTAATTTAAATTATTATAAAAATAATCAAATAAACCTTACTGTGATAACAATCTGACATGTGACTAGGAGCAAAAAGAATTAAATTAAAACCTATTTTTAAACTCAAATAATTCACAATCTAGGGTTTGAAGCTAATTTTAACAAATTCATATTTAAATCATTCAAATTTGAAAACTAATGGCACAAAAAGAAACTAGACAAAATTTTGAATATAATGCCTTCCCGGGACTAAATTTTGAATATAATGCCTTCAAATTTGAAAACTAATGGCACAAAAAGAATCTAGGGTTTGAGACATGAACTGGGACTAAACGGCATCGCACCCTTTAGTCCAGGTTCGTGTCTCAAACCGGGACTAAAGGTCCCATTTGAACCGGGACTAATGCCTTCCCGACGCCCTAGCCACTTGAACCGGGACTAATGCTCACATTAGTACCGGTTCGTAATGCAACCGGGACTAAAGGGTGCATTGAGCTTGGACCAAAGCCCTGTTTTCTACTAGTGTTGGTAAGGTCGAATTGAAGTCCACCACTTCGGCCACTAATGAAATTTGTATGCAGACGAAAGTAAGGAATGGAGAAAGATTATTGTTGATTATCTGCAAAATCCTAGCAAGTGGGTGAACAATATGGTTCGAAGGATGACTTTGAGATACATATCTATGGAACTTTATCATCTGATTGTTCATGAAGTTGAGAAGGTTTCGCCCAAGTTTGCATCAAGGATTCAAAAAAATAATGGCCGATATATAGTTATCGCCCAAAGCATATAAATGGCCGATAGATTGTTGACATCGTCCTTAGAAACAACACGGTACAAGTTATTTTTCGGCGCGCTAGCTTTGCCGAAAAACAGGGGGCATGTGTTGACGTTCAAAAGTGGCACGATCATAAAGAGTAGCTTGAAGCTATGTCAAGATTAATTCAAAATTATTGTTGAAAGTCACCATGGGATGGCTCTCTTCGAGAAGATCAAGATGGATATGAAGATAGTCTAAAATAGAGCTCGGATGCAAAAGTTATGACAATTTCAAAGATGCTCATGTTGACACCAGATTAAAGAACGACTTGAAACCCAATTAAGATGGTCTCGGATGGAAAACGTTTCAACATGAAAGTTGTGTGTCTCCTCAAAACGGTTGGTTTGATATAAAAATAATCTTAATCCATGGTCATATTCAAAAGTAATAGCCAATACAAGACACTGCTGTAGTAGATGGCCGGACACTCTGGGGAGAACCATCCGGGTTTCAGATTTCTCTGCCACAGACTTCAGAAAACAGCCCAAAACACCATCAAGATGGGCTCTCATGAAAAAACGTTCAACATGAAAGTTGTTCGTATCATCGAAACGGTCAAAACTTATTTTTGGCTCGTTTCCATCCGAGATCGTTTACAACCTCAAAATAGACCCACAAGATGCAACCAGTTTTAAACCGAACAATTTTGGAAACTTCGAAGAAAACCATTCCAATTTAACTAGGGTTTTGGACATGAATCCTAGCCTTTTCCTTGCATGGGAAGTCCAGCCACCTCTTATATACCTAAGGGGTGACGGCCGATTTTACAACACATAATCGAACAAATCATCTACCACTTTTTGTCTTTTATCTTTTCTCCTTAACCCTAGTTCTTCTTCTTCTTATCGTTCTTCGCTTGTTCATCGTTTGTAGGGCGGCGATCCATGAGGCCCTAGGGGCAATCAATTCGACCTAGGGCAGCCCATAGCCGCCACGTGCCCTGGTGGGGTCCCACCCGGGCGTGTGGGGTTTCGGGTATATAAAACCGCTCGTCGGATTGCTTGCGTACCGCACTTCCGGTCGGATCTCCTTCGACGTGAGCTGCAGTGCATCACCCCAGCATCGAAGCTACACGGTGACATGTTCGTGTGCGAACAAGCTTCTTTCTTGGTGTGTGCGTTGAGTGTGTATGTGGTGTTTCTGACCATGTGTTTGTGTTCATGAGAGAAGAACAGATAGTTGTGTGAGGTAACAAAGAGGAAGAAGAAGAGGCGTTGCGAGGAGGCAGCACCGACAAAAAGAAGTAACTTGCATCTTGTTTGCTTGCAAGAAAAAAATAATTAAGAAGAAAAGAGAGCTCGAAGGAATTGATGGATTGACGATTGATCGCAGTTCCTCAGATAGATCGTGGAGGAGCGCCAAGAATAATTAAAATCCTATCTTGGAAATGCTTTGGTATGCTCTCTAGCATGATAGTTAGAGAGCTCTTTGATAACCAACAAGTATAGGGGATCGCAACAGTTTTCGATAAGTAAGAGTGTCGAACCCAACAAGGAGCTAAAGGTAGAACAAATATTCCCTCAACTTCTATCGACCACCGATACAACTCTATGCACGCTTGATGTCCGCTTTACCTAGAACAAGTATGAAACTAGAAGTACTTTGTAGGTGTTTTTGGATAGGTTTGCAAGAAAGTAAAGACCACGAAAATAAAGACTACGTTCTGTTGTAAGTAAAGAAGCAATAACGTAAATATAGCGAGTGTGGAAAAGTGATGGTAGGAGTTGCGAAGTTGCCCCTTAAGCAATTGACTACTTTACTAGACCGATAGCAAGTATTATGTGGGAGAGGCCAGTGCTAGCATGTCATCCCTTACTTGGAATCCTATGCACTTATGATTGGAACTATTAGCAAGCATCCGCAACTACTAACGTTCATTAAGGTAAAACCCAACCATAGCATTAAGTGATATTGGTCCCACTTCAATCCCATATGCATCAATTTCTATGCTAGGCTGAAGCTTCTGTCACTCTTGCCCTCCAATACATAGTCCTATCAACATACAACTAACCCTAAGGTGTGATCCACGCGCGCGCTCATATGATGGGCACCAAAGGACAGCAACATAACCACAAGCAAATTAGATCAATCATAGCAATTCATCAACCACCTATAGGATAACGAAAATCTACTCAGACATCATAGGATGGCAACACATCATTGGATAATAATATGAAGCATAAAGCACCATGTTCAAGTAGATGGTACATCGGGTTGAGGGAGAGTGGACCTCTGTAGATAGAGGGGGGAAGGTGATGGAGATGTTGGTGAAGATGGCGGAGGTGTTGGTGTAGATCGCGGTGATGATGATGATGGCCACGGCGGCGTTCCGGCACCACCGGAGGAGAGGGGGAGAGGGGCCCCCTTCTTCCTCTTCTTCCTTGACCTCCTCCCTAGATGGGAGAAGGGTTTTCCCTCTGGTCCTTGGCCTCCATAGCGTGGGAGGGGCGAGAGCCCCTCCGAGATTGGATCTATCTCTCTGTCTCTCTCTGTTTCTATGTTCTATTTTCTGGCCCTTCACCGTTTCTTAAATTCCCGGAGATCCGTAACTCCGATTGGGCTGAATTTTGGACACGATATCTATCTGGATATTAGCTTTCTTGCGGCGAAAGAAGGGCTCCAACCGCCTTACGGGGTTGCCACGAGGGTCAGGGGCGCGCCTGACACCCTGGGGCGCGCCCCCCTACCTCGTGCCCCCCTCGGGCACCGTCTCGCGATGATTCCACTTCCCAAAATTCATAAATATTCCAAAATAAATCTCCGTCAGTTTTTATTCCGTTTGGACTCCGTTTGGTATGGGTTTTCTGCGAAACAAGAAACATGCAACAAACAGGAACTGGCACTGGGCACTGGATCAATATGTTATTCCCAAAAATAGTATAAAAAGTTGCCAAAAAGTATATGAAAGTTGAATAATATTGGCATGGAACAATCAAAAATTATAGATACGACGGAGACGTATCAGCATCCCCAAGCTTAATTCCCGCTCATGCTCGAGTAGGTAAATGATAAAAAAGATAATTTTTGATGTGGAATGCTACCTAGCATAATCTTGATCATATGTCTAATCATGGCATGAATATTAAGACATGAGTGATTCAAGGCAATAGTCTATCCTTTGACATAAAAACAATAATACTTCAAGCACACCAACCAAGCAATTATGTCTTATTGAAATAACATAGCCAAAGAAAGCTCATCCCTACAAAATCATATAGTCCGGCTATGCTGCATCTTCACCACACAAAATATTCACATCATGTACAACCCCGATGACAAGCCAAGCAATTGTTTCATACTTTTGACGTTCTCAAACCTTTTCAACTTTCACGCAATACATGAGCGTGAGCCATGGACATAGCACTATAGGTGGAATAGAATATGATGGTGGAGGTTGTGTGGAGAAGACAAAAAGGGAGAAAGTCTCACATCAACTAGGCGTATCAATGGGCTATGGAGATGCCCATTAATAGATATGAATGTGAGGAGTAGGGATTGCCATGCAACGGATGCACTAGAGCTATAAGTATATGAAAGCTCAAACTGAAACTAAGTGGGTGTGCATCCAACTTGCTTGCTGATGAAGACCTAGGGCATTTGAGGAACCCATCGTTGGAATATACAAGCCAAGTTCTATAATGAAAATTCCCACTAGTATATGAAAGTGATAACTCAAGAGACTCTCTATATGAAGAACATGGTGCTACCTTGAAGCACAAGTGTGGTAAAAGGATAGTAACATTGCCCCTTCTCTCTTTTTCTCTCACTTTTTTTTGTTTTTTTGGACCTTCTCTTTTTTTGGCCTTTCTTTTTTTTATTTTTTTATTTTTTTATTTTTTTCGTCTGGAGTCTCATCCCGACTTGTGGGGGAATCATAGTCTCCATCATCCTTTCCTCACTGGGGCAATGCTCTAATAATGATGATCATCACACTTTTATTTACTTACAACTCAATATTACAACTTGATACTAGAACAAAGATATGACTCTATATGAATGCCTCTGGCGTTGTACCGGGATGTGCAATGATCTAGCGTAGCAATGACATCAGAAAAACGGACAAGCCATGAAAACATCATGCTAGCTGTCTTACAATCATGCAAAGCAATATGACAATAAATGCTCAAGTCATGTATATGATGATGATGGAAGTTGCATGGCAATATATCTCGGAATGGCTATGGAAATGCCATGATAGGTAGGTATGGTGGCTGTTTTGAGGAAGATATAATGAGGCTTATGTGTGACAAAGCGTATCGTATCATGGGGTTTGGATGCACCGGCGAAGTTTGCACCAACTCTCTAGGTGAGAAAGGGCAATGCACGGTACCGAAGAGGCTAGCAATGATGGAAGGGTGAGAGTGCGTACAATCCATGGACTCAACATTAGTCATAAAGAACTCACATACTTATTGCAAAAATCTATTAGTCATCGAAACAAAGTACTACGCGCATGCTCCTTGGGGGATAGATTGGTAGGAAAAGACCATCGCTCATCCCCGACCGCCACTCATAAGGCAGACAATCAATAATCACCTCATGCTCCGACTTCGTTACATAACGGTTCACCATACGTGCATGCTACGGGACTTGCAAACCTCAACACAAGTATTTCTCAATTTCACAATTACTCGACTAGCATGACTCTAATATCACCACCTTTATATCACAAAACTATTGCAAGGAATCAAACACATCATATTCAGTGATCTACAAGTTTTATGTAGGATTTTATGACTAACCATGTGAATGACCAATTCCTGTCATCTCTCTAAATAGATATAAGTGAAACAAGAGAGTTTAATTCTTTCTATAAAAGATATGCCCATGCTCTAACAAATATAAGTGAAGCAAAAGAGCATTCTACAAATGGCGGTTGTCTAAGTGGAGAGAAACAGGCAATCCAAACTTCAAATGATATAAGTGAAGCACATGAAGCATTCGATAAAGCCATACTCAAAACATATAAGTGAAGTGCAAAGAGCATTCTATAAATCAACCAAGGACTATCTCATACCAGCATGGTGCATAAAAGAACAATAAAAACCTAAATGCAAAAGACGCTCCAAGATTTGCACATATCACATGAATGAAACGAATCCGAAAACATACCGATATTTGTTGAAGAAAGAGGGGATGCCTTCCCAGCATCCCGAAGATTAGATGCTTGAGTCTCCTTGAATATTTACTTGGGGTGCCTCGGGCATCCCCAAGCTTCAGCTCTTGCCTCTCTTCCTTCTTCTCACATCGAAACCTTCTCGATCATCGAACACTTCATCCACACAAAACTTCAACAGGAAACTCGGTAAGATCCATTAGTATAATAAAGCAAATCACTACTCTAAGTACTGTTGCAAACCAATTCATATTTTTTTTGCATTGCGTCTACTGTAATATAACTTTTTCATGGCTTAATCCACTGATATAAATTGATAGTTTCATCAAAACAAGCAAACTATGCATCAAAAACAGAATCTGTCTAAAACAGAATAGTCTGTAATAATCTGAACATTCACCATACTTATCCTACTTGAAAAATTCTGCCAAAATTAGGAAAAATACAAAATTTGTATAGAGAGACAGTGCAAAAAGAATCAGAACTATTTGACGTTCCAGTAAAAAACTACAATTCACGCACTGCAGCCAAAGTTTCTGTCCTGCACCGTACAAACCAACAAGCATCGTAAACATCCTAAAGGCAAACCTTGGCACATTATTTTTATAATACAATGGAATTGTACAAGGGATAATTATTTTTATTGAAAAGTTTCTGTAATCAAGATTCACAAAAGTTTCCGTGAGCATGAACAAAGTTCAAGGCTAGCTCCCACTTCAACAATGCTTGTCTCTCTCACTTTCACTTTCCTTTTTGAAAAAGTTTTGGCTTCCCCTATTTATTTTTGTTGTTTTTAAACAATATGAAAGCACTCAACAGAAATAAATGACTCTCTAAAACTTCCAGGTTGTCTTCCTGGCAGCGCTTTCTTTAAAGCCATTAAGCTAGGCATATAGTGCTCAAGTAATGGATCCACCCGGATCCCAAGGTATATCAAAGCCAATTTTAATTAGCAATGATTTGTAATTTAGTAGTGAGCACAAAGTAACATATATCATGTAATGACGAAGTCTAACTCTCTTCCTATGCATCGTCATGTCATAAAAGAACAATTCATGCACACATGGTAAAGGCCAATGCATAGTATAAACAATTTCTTGCAATTCTATCATATTGGAAACATAGAGAGGTGGAGATATAGTTCTTCTCTCATAATAATTGCAAGTAGGAGCAGCAAGCACATGCGTATTATATCTATCAAAATCATCATGTGCAGGCAACCCATCAATGTAATCCTTAATAAAAGCAAACTTCTCCGATATAGTGTAGTTGGGAGAATTCAAAAATATAATAGGACTATCATGCGTGGGTGCAATAGCAATAATTTCATGTTTAACATAAGGAACTATAGCAAGTTCATCTCCATAAGCATAATCGATATTGGCATCTTGGGCACAAGTATAGCAAGCATCATCAAAAAGGGATATTTCAAAAGAATCAAAGGGATCATAACAGTCATCATAGCAATCATCCTTCGGTAAGCACGAAGGGGAATTAAACAATGTATGAGTTGAAGAGTTACTCTCATTAGAAGGTGGGCACGGGTGATCAATCCGCTCTTCCTCCTTTTGTTCTTCGCGCTCCTCCTCATCTTTTTCATCCAATGAGTTCACAGTTTCATCAATTTCTTCTTCCATAGGCTCCTGCAAAATATTAGTCTCTTCTTGGACAGCGGAGTACTCCTCGATATATTGTTTAACATAGGCATTAGAAGCATAATTCTCATAACAATATTCAAGTATGGAAAAATTTTCAGATTTGTAAAGAGTAGCATCATACTTTTCAAACAAAGAAGCAATTTCAAAAGCACCCTTAAAAGCAACAAATTCTTCAATTTGTTGAACATCATAGTAACTATAAACACCTTTAGCATAAGAAGATACGATTCCATTATCACTAAATAAACATTGGTAGGGAAGGTGTTTCTTAGGGTCTTCAGAACAACAAGTAATATCATATATTTCACATAAATTCCAAGCATAGCATTGTAACCGTTGAATTTGATCCCATAAACGGTTCCCTTCTTCAGATATACAGTGTCGCACATAACAAGCACGCTCATCTAAATATTTGCCCTCAACTAAGCTAGTTGGGGTTTCAGCCCGAGCACATAGGGATCGAAGATGATCCAAGTAATAAGCTTCAGCAGTGCGATAGATTTTGAGTGGTTCTTCAACCATTGTTTCAGTAGGCACTACTAATTTTTTGGTATTTTGCGTTTCCTACCCATAACTAAAGATAGGGAACAACTAAGAACAGCAAATAAAAATTACATAGTGATAAAGCAAACAAGCACACACGAGAATATTCACCCCACGCTATTGCTCCCCGGCAACGGCGCCAGAAAAAGGTCTTGATAACCCACAAGTATAGGGGATCGCAATAGTTTTTGATAAGCAAGAGTGTCGAACCCAACGAGGAGCTAAAGGTAGAACAAATATTCCCTCAAGTTCTATCGACCACCGACACAACTCTACGCACGCTTGACATCCGCTTTACCTAGAACAAGAATGAAACTAGAAGTACTTTGTACGTGTTTTTGGATAGGTTTGCAAGAAAGTAAAGACCACGAAAATAAAGACTACGGACTGTTGTAAGTAAAGAAGCAATAAAGTAAATATAGCGAGTGTGGAAAAAAGGTGATGGTAGGAGTTGCGAAGTTGTCCCTTAAGCAATTGACTACTTTACTAGACCAATAGCAAGTATTATGTGGGAGAGGCCACTGCTAGCATGTCATCCCTTACTTGGACTCCTATGCACTTATGATTGGAACTATCAGCAAGCATCCACAACTACTAACGTTCATTAAGGTAAAACCCAACCATAGCATTAAGTGATATTGGTCCCCCTTCAATCCCGTATGCATCAATTTCTATGCTAGGCTGAAGCTTCTGTCACTCTTGCCCTCCAATACATAGTCCTATCAACATATAACTAACCCTAAGGTGTGACGCGCGCGCGCGCTCATATGATGGGCACCAAAGGACAACAACATAACCACAGGAAAATTAAATCAATCATAGAAATTCATCAACCATCGATAGGATAACGAAAATCTACTCAAACATCATAGGATGGCAACACATCATTGGATAATAATATGAAGCATAAAGCACCATGTTTAATTAGAGGGTACAACGGGTTGCGGGAGAGTGGACTGTTGTAGATAGAGGGGGGAAGGTGATGGAGATGTTGGTGAAGATGGCGGAGGTGTTGGTGTAGATCGCGGTGATGATGATGATGGCTACGGCGGCGTTCCGGCACCACCTGAGGAGAGGGGGAGAGGGGCCCCCTTCTTTCTCTTCTTCCTTGACCTCCTACCAAGATGGGAGAAGGGTTTCCCCTCTGGTCCTTGGCCTCCATAGCGTGGGAGGGGCGAGAGCCCCTCCGAGATTAGATCTGTCTCTCTTTCTCTCTCTGTTTCTGTGTTCTGTTTTCTGGCCCTTCACCGCTTCTTAAATTCCCGGAGATCCGTAACTCCGATTGGCTGAATTTTGGACACGATATCTATCCAGATATTAGCTTTCTTGTGGCGAAAGAAGGGCTCCAACTGCCTTACAGGGTGGCCACGAGGGTCAGGGGCGCGCCTGACACCCTGGGGCGCGGCCCCTACCTCGTGCCCCCTCGGGCACCGTCTCGCGATGATTCCACTTCCCAAAATTCATAAATATTCCAAAATAAATCTCCGTCAGTTTTTACTCCATTTGGTATGGGTTTTCTGCGAAACAAAAAATATGCAACAAACAGGAACTGGCACTAGGCACTGGATCAATATGTTACTCCCAAAAATAGTATAAAAAGTTGACAAAAAGTATATGAAAGTTGAATAATATTGGCATGGAATAATCAAAAATTATAGATACGACGGAGACGTATCACTCTTCGATCTTCATGGGCGCGTTCATCCGCAAGTTAATATTTTATCTGAGTTGTATCTTAATAAAACTAGCTGAATGTTCCTGCGTTTCCACGGATTTCGAGGAAATATAGAGGAGATTCATTGGCGTTTGACTGACTTGGATGGGAATCTAGTCTGGCTCTGTGTAGCGTCCTCATGCGGTGGTTTAGTAGCCAAGTTTTCAGATTAGTTCATCAGGGGATCTTGGAGATAGGGTGGATTCACAGACAACCAGACAAACATAGTGCCGAATGCGGTCCCCAACACATGCGCTAGAACTAGATAGCCACACATTGTTTGACATATCATTCTAGAGTAGAATTTGAATAATTTTGTTTCCATAGTTCTAGAAGAGATTTACTCTAATTATGGAGAAACGTCGGAAGAGGCACGACTCATGTTGAAAATGAGTTGTAACTGAAACTGATTTTCACTTTGTATGTGTTGAATTGTCATTGGTTTCGTGTTCTAGAAATATTTTCTTCTTATAAAAGTCCCGCCACCATCACGGTTTTCTCCCAGCCCAAGGGGGGCATGTGATAGAAACGCCACCCTAGTTTGATCCCGAGATATGAGGTTTTCCTGAGAGTTATCCATTGTAGCTGGAAGCGCGAACACTATGGGTAGACAACATGTTCAAGGAGAAAGCGGCACCCAAGGGCGCTGTCATCGTCTGCCTCAGCTAACAGCCAACAAATGGAGAACACGTATGGAGCTTTAAAGTTGATAGAGATTTCTAGCTAGAGTGCATGATTTTAGATGTAAGTAAAAAATCATAGCCAAAAAATTTATCTTTCACTCGAAGAATCTTTTTTTGGAAATGGAGGTGTACCCCCGGCCTCTGCATCATAATGATGCATGCAGCCATCTTATTAAAAAATTCCTGAAGTATCACAAAGTCATAAAAGTATTACAGCTCGCAAGCGGAGTGAAGCAAATGAATAAAAGGAAAATACATGATGACAATCACAACCAGTACGGAAATATGAAGGATAAGCTTCCTAGACTCCTATCCTCTTATGCGACCGCAATCCAAACTGGTTGAATATAGCCCACGCTAGCATCTCCCACTGGTTGCACCCAGTAACCAAAGGCTCCCTGGAGTCCATAGGACTGAGTAAGGACAATGTACGGATCCATGCGGTAGCTCTGAAGATGACCTGCAAGAAAGTTAAAGTGTGTTGTCTGTTAAAAATCAAATCATTCCTACAGTTCCCTATAGCCCAAAAAAGCTCACATATTCCAATCCGAATACGAGCCGCAGTAGTATGTTCAACCCCAGTTAACCACGTTCCAAAGAACGACTCAATGTCAACTAGAGGATTAATGTTGAAGGCTATATGAATCGTTCTCCAAAACAATTTGGCGAGTGGGCATTCAAGGAATAAATGTTGTATTGTTTCATCATGATCACAAAAACAACAACGTGAACTACCTACCCATCGCCTCTTGATTAAGTTATCCTTGGTGACTATTACTTGCTTGTGGACAAAGCACATAAAAATTTTAGTACGCAAGGGAACCTTAATCTTCCAAATGTGTAACGATCTTGAGATTGGGCCAGAATTATTCAAATCCATATAGAAAGATTTCACTGTAAAAACCCCATTTTTAGCTAATTTCCATTGCATCGAATCTGGTTTGTCGGAGAGTTGAACATCTATCAATCTCCAAACCAAGTGCATCTAGGCAGTCCATCGTTCACCAACTAACGCGCATCGAACTGAATATTCAAGGGAATCGTTTCGAAAACTATGCCTACGTAATCCTCCTTATGTTGCGCAATGTTATAAAGGGTTGGATATTGTACGGCCAGGGGCGTCTCTCCTAACCATGTATCCTCCCAAAATCTTGTTAACATCCCATTGCCCACCAAGAATTTGACCATACGAAAGAAAAAGTCCTTCGTTCTCATAAGCCCTTTCCAAAATGGCGAATCAGTTGGTCTCATGGTAACCTGGGCGAGCGTTTTCGTCTGCAAATATTTATTATGCAAGATCTGTGCCCACATGCCCTTCGGCTCTGTCTCTAACCTGTAGAGCCATTTGCTCATAAGGCATTTATTCTTGATTTCTAAGTTCTCAATACCGAGACCCCCTGGTCTTTTGGCCGGCTAAGGATATCCCATCGCGCGAGTCAGTATTTCCTCTTGGCCTCATCTGACTGCCAGAAGAACCGAGATCTGAAGAAATCAAGTCGCTTCCTTACCCCTTTCAAAATTTCTAAGAACGATAGTAGGAACATCGACATACTAGTCAGTACCGAATTAATCAGCACTAGCCAACCTCCATAAGACATAAGCTTGCCCTTCCAGCATCTCAGCTTTTTCTCAATTCGATCTTCGATACACTTCCATTCTTTATTAGATAACTTATGGTGATGAATCGGAATGCCCAAATAACTAAAAGGTAAAGAACCTAATTCACACCCGAACAGTTGTCTATAAGTGTCTTGGTCGTCTTTGGCCTTCCCAAAGCAGAACAATTCACTCTTGTGGAAGTTTATCTTTAAACCAGGCAATTGTTTGAAGAGACATAATACAAGTTTCATATTGCGCGCTTGAGCAATTTCATGTTCCATGAATAGGATAGTGTCGTCCATGTATTGTAAGATGGATACTCCTCCATCTACCAAATGAGGAACTAACCCCTCCACTTAACCATGTTGGTTGGCTCTACCAATAAGAATGGCCAACATATCGGCCACTATATTAAACAAGAGAGGAGACATGGAATCTCCTTGTCTCAATCCCTTGTGTGTCTGAAAGTAATGACTGATATCATCATTAACCTTGATTCCGACACTACCCTTCTAGACTTGAGAACCTACTTGGTTCCGCCAAGCCTCACTAAATCCTTTCTTGCGCATTGCCTGCTGAAGGAAAGGCCACTTAACTTTATCATATGCCTTCTCAAAATCCACTTTGAAGATCACCCCATCTAGCTTCTTAGAATGGATTTCATGTAGCGTTTCATGCAAAACGACCACTCCTTCAAGTGTGTGTCGCCCTGGCATGAACGCTGTCTGGCTCGGTTGTAGCACTGAATGAGCAATCTGTGTCAATCTATTGGTACCCACCTTTGTGAAAATTTTGAAACTCACTTTAAGAAGACATATGGGCCTAAATTGTTTGATCTGATCTGCTTCCTCTTTCATTGGCAACAGCGTAATCAGGCCAAAGTTAAGATGAAACAACTGTAGATGACAGTTAAAGAAATCATGAAACATAGGCATAAGATCATCCTTAATAATATGCCAACATTTCTTATAGAATTCAGCTGGAAACCCATCTAGTCCTGGTGCTTTATTCGGTTTCATTTGCTAGATTGCATCCAGAAGCTCCTTCTCGGTAAATGGTGCAGAGAGAATATCATTCTCCTCTACCTGGACCTGAGGGATATCTCCACAAACAGATTCATCTAGGGCCACTTATACGCCTCCAACGTATCTATAATTTTTGATTGTTCCATGCTGTTATATTATCATTCTTGGATGTTTTATAATCATTTTATTTCACTTTTTGGTACTAACCTATTGATATAGTGCCAAGTGCTAGTTGTTTTTTGCTTGTTTTTTACATCGCAGGAAATCAATATCAGACGGAGTCCAAATGCAACGAAACTTCACAGAGATTTTTTTTGGACCAGAAGGAACATAATGGGCCCTGGCTGCGCCTGGGGGGTGTCCCGAGGAGGGCACAACCCACCAGGGCGCGCCAGGAGGCCCAGGTGCGCCCTGGTGGGTTCTGCCCACCTCAGGTGCCTCCCGGACCGCCTCATTGCTCTATAAATACCCCAATATTACCAAAACCCTAGAGGAGTGGACGAAATATTGATCCAGCCGCCGCAGAGTCCAGAACCACCAGATCCAATCTAGACACCATCTCGGATGGGGTTCACCACCTCCATTGGTGCCTCTTCGATGATGTGTGAGTAGTTCTTTGTAGACCTTCGGGTCCGTAGTTAGTAGCTAGATGGCTTCCTCTCTCACTGAATTCTCAATTCAATGGTCTCTGGGAGATCCATATGATGTAACTCTTTTGGGGTGTGTTTGTTGGGATCTGATGAACTTTGAGTTTATGATTAGTTATATCTTTTTATATCCATGAAAGTTATTTGAGTTTCGTTGATCTCTTATATGCATGATTGCTTATAGCCTCGTATTTCTTCTCTGATATTTGGGTTTTGTTTGGCCAACTTGATCTATTTATCTTGCAATGGGAAGAGGTGCTTTGTAGTGGGTACGATCTTACGGTGCTTGATCCCAGTGACAGAAGGGGAACCGACACGTACGCATCATTGCTACTAAGGATAAAACGATGAGGTCTATCTCTACATAGATAGATCTTATCTACATCATGTCATCGTTCTTATTGCATAACTCCGTTTTTCCATGAACTTAATACACTACATGCATGCTGGATAGCAGCCGATGTGTGGAGTAATAGTAGTAGATGCAGGCAGGAGTCGGTCTACTAATCTTGGACGTGATGCCTATATAATGATCATTGCCTAAGTATCGTCATGATTATTTGAAGTTCTAGCAATTGCGCAACAGTAATTTCTTCACCCATCGTTTGCTATTTTTCTCGAGAGAAGCCACTAGTGAAACCTACGGGCCCCGGGTCTCTTTGTCATATATTTGCCTTTGCGATTTACTTTTCCTTTCCATTTATTTTTAGATCTATTAAACCAAAAATACAAAAATACCTTGCTGTGTTTTATTTTATTTGTGATCTATTTATTCAATCTATTACAACTTTTTCCTTTAACACGTCGGGTTGCGAGGTGTTGTTATTTGTGTGCAGGGGTTGTTTATGTTGTGTTGCTCGGTTCTCCTACTGGTTCGATAACCTTGGTTTCATATCTGAGGGAAATACCTACCGCCGTTGTGCTGCATCATCCCTTCCTCTTTGGGGAAATACCGACGTAGCTTCAAGCGACATCAGCCACCGTGCTTGCTTCCAGATGCCCAAAGCATTATTTATAGTCATTACAAATATTAGCTTTCAGATTCTCATGCCCCACAATTGACCCCTTGTCCTGTTCAAGCTGTATGATTTTCTTCTTCCTATGTTTACTATTCACAGTCATATGGAAGAATTGTGTATTGTCATCCCCTTGGACAACCTTAAGCACTTTAGCACGCAGTGCCCACTTGAGCTCCTCTTCTCTAAGAAGAGCTCGTAAGCCTTGCTCAGCTTCGGACTTGGAGTTTTGCTCATTAACTGAAAGGAGATTACTTTTGGATTTTAAATCTAGCGCTTCAATTAATTGAGTGAGTCATTCTTTTTATTGTTTGTAAATCCCACTTCAACCCCAAGGTGCGACTACGTGTCGGTCATCAACACTCATAGTTTTGCCGATTCTGTCCCGTTTCATGGACTATTACTCACTGTTTTGGGGTCCCGGAGTGATTTCCACGATTAACCAATCCTGGGGCGCGTTTACGTTTCGGTCATCAACACTCGCGGTTTTGGCCGATTCTGACCCGTTTCGTGGACTATTACTCACCGTTTTTGGGCCCTAAAGCTATTTCCATAGTTGTTGAACCCCAAGGTGCGCTTGCGTGTCGGTCATCAACACTCACAGATTTGGCCGATTCTGGCCCGTTTCGTGGACTATTACTCACTGTTTTGGGGTCCCGGAGTGATTTCCACGATTAACGAACCCTGGTGTGCGTTTATGTTTTGGTCATCAACACTAGCGGTTTTGGCCGATTCTGACCCGTTTCGTGGACTATTACTCACCATTTTTGGGCCCCAAACAAATTTCCATAGTTGTTGAACCCCAAGGCGCGCTTACGTGTCGGTCATCAACACTCACAGATTTGGCCAATTCTGGCCCATTTCGTGGACTATTACTCACTGTTTTGGGGTCCCGGAGAGGTTTCCACGATTAATGAACCCTTGGGTGCGTTTACGATTTGGTCATCAACACTCGCGGTTTTGGTCGATTCTGACCCGTTTCATGGACTATTACTCACCGTTTTGGGGCCCCAAACCGGTTTCGTAGTTGTTGAACCCCAAGGTGCGCTTACGTGTCGGTCATCAACACTCACAGTTTTTGCCGATTCTGGCACGTTTCGTGGACTATTACTCACTGTTTTGGGGTCCCGGAGTGATTTCCACGATTAACGAACCCTGGGGTGCGTTTATGTTTCGGTCATCAACACTCACGGTTTTGGCCGATTCTGACCCGTTTCGTGGACTATTACTCACCGTTTTTGGGCCCCAAAGCGATTTCCATAGTTGTTGAACCCCAAGGTGCGCTTACGTGTCGGTCATCAACACTCACAGATTTGGCCGATTCTGGCCTGTTTCGTGGACTATTACTCACTGTTTTGGGGTCCCGGAGTGATTTCCACGATTAACGAACCCTGGTGTGCGTTTATGTTTTGGTCATCAACACTAGCGGTTTTGGCCGATTCTGACCCGTTTCGTGGACTATTACTCACCATTTTTGGGCCCCAAACGAATTTCCATAGTTGTTGAACCCCAAGGCGCGCTTACGTGTCGGTCATCAACACTCACAGATTTGGCCAATTCTGGCCCATTTCGTGGACTATTACTCACTGTTTTGGGGTCCCGGAGAGGTTTCCACGATTAACGAACCCTGGGGTGCGTTTACGATTTGGTCATCAACACTCGCGGTTTTGGTCGATTCTGACCCGTTTCATGGACTATTACTCACCGTTTTGGGGCCCCAAACCGGTTTCATAGTTGTTGAACCCCAAGGTGCGCTTACGTGTCGGTCATCAACACTCACAGTTTTTGCCGATTCTGGCACGTTTCGTGGACTATTACTCACTGTTTTGGGGTCCCGGAGTGATTTCCACGATTAACGAACCCTGGGGTGCGTTTACGTTTCGGTCATCAACACTCACGGTTTTGGCCGATTCTGACCCGTTTCGTGGACTATTACTCACCGGTTTTGGGCCCCAAAGCGATTTCCATAGTTGTTGAACCCCAAGGTGCGCTTACGTGTCGGTCATCAACACTCACAGTTTTGGCCGATTCTGGCCCGTTTCGTGGACTATTACTCACTGTTTTGGGGTCCCGGAGTGATTTACACGATTAACGAACCCTGGGGTGCGTTTACGTTTCGGTCATCAACACTCGCAGTTTTGGCAGATTCTGAGCCGTTTCGTGGACTATTACTCACCATTTTTGGGCCCCAAACAAATTTCCATAGTTGTTGAACCCCAAGGCGCGCTTACGTGTAGGTCATCAACACTCACAGATTTGGCCGATTCTGGCCCGTTTCGTGGACTATTACTCACTGTTTTGGGGTCCCGGAGTGATTTCCACGATTAACGAACCCTGGGGTGCGTTTACGTTTCGGTCATCAACACTCGCGGTTTTTATCGATTCTGACCCGTTTTATGGACTATTACTCACCGTTTTGGGGCCCCAAAGCGATTTCCATAGTTGTTGAACCCCAAGGTGCGATTACGTGTCGGTCATCAACACTCACAGTTTTGGCCGATTCTGGCCCGTTTCATGGACTATTACTCACTGTTTTGGGGTCCCGGAGTGATTTCCACGATTAACGAATCCTGGGGTGCGTTTACGTTTCGGTCATCAACACTCACGGTTTTGGCCGATTCTGACCCGTTTCGTGGACTATTACTCACCGGTTTTGGGCCCCAAAGCGATTTCCATAGTTGTTGAACCCCAAGGTGCGCTTACGTGTCGGTCATCAACACTCACAGTTTTGGCCGATTCTGGCCCGTTTCGTGGACTATTACTCACTGTTTTGGGGTCCCCGGAGTGATTTACACGATTAACGAACCCTGGGGTGCGTTTCCATTTCGGTCATCAACACTCGCAGTTTTGGCAGATTCTGAGCCGTTTCGTGGACTATAACTCACCATTTTTGGGCCCCAAACAAATTTCCATAGTTGTTGAACCCCAAGGCGCGCTTACGTGTAGGTCATCAACACTCACAGATTTGGCCGATTCTGGCCCGTTTCGTGGACTATTACTCACTGTTTTGGGGTCCCGGAGTGATTTCCACGATTAACGAACCCTGGGGTGCGTTTACGTTTCGGTCATCAACACTCGCGGTTTTTATCGATTCTGACCCGTTTTATGGACTATTACTCACCGTTTTGGGGCCCCAAAGCAATTTCCATAGTTGTTGAACCCCAAGGTGCGATTACGTGTCGGTCATCAACACTCACAGTTTTGGCCGATTCTGGCCCGTTTCATGGACTATTACTCACTGTTTTGGGGTCCCGGAGTGATTTCCACGATTAACGAATCCTGGGGTGCGTTTACGTTTCGGTCATCAACACTCGCGGTTTTGGCCGATTCTGACCCGTTTCGTGGACTATTACTCACCGTTTTTGGGCCCTAAAGCGATTTCCATAGTTGTTGAACCCCAAGGTGCGCTTGCGTGTCGGTCATCAACACTCATAGATTTGGCCGATTCTGGCCCGTTTCGTGGACTATTACTCACTGTTTTGGGGTCCCGGAGTGATTTCCACGATTAACGAACCCTGGTGTGCGTTTATGTTTTGGTCATCAACACTAGCGGTTTTGGCCGATTCTGACCCGTTTCGTGGACTATTACTCACCATTTTTGGGCCCCAAACGAATTTCCATAGTTGTTGAACCCCAAGGCGCGCTTACGTGTCGGTCATCAACACTCACAGATTTGGCCAATTCTGGCCCATTTCGTGGACTATTACTCACTGTTTTGGGGTCCCAGAGAGGTTTCCACGATTAACGAACCATGGGGTGCGTTTACGATTCGGTCATCAACACTCGCGGTTTTGGTCGATTCTGACGCGTTTCATGGACTATTACTCACCGTTTTGGGGCCCCAAACCGGTTTCGTAGTTGTTGAACCCCAAGGTGCGTTTACGTGTCGGTCATCAACACTCACAGTTTTTGCCGATTCTGGCACGTTTCATGGACTATTACTCACTGTTTTGGGGTCCCGGAGTGATTTCCACGATTAACGAACCCTGGGGTGCGTTTACGTTTCGGTCATCAACACTCACGGTTTTGGCAGATTCTGAGCCGTTTCGTGGACTATTACTCACCATTTTTGGGCCCCAAACAAATTTCCATAGTTGTTGATCCCCAAGGCGCGCTTACGTGTAGGTCATCAACACTCACAGATTTGGCCGATTCTGGCCCGTTTCGTGGACTATTACTCACTGTTTTGGGGTCCCGAAGTGATTTCCACGATTAACGAACCCTGGGGTGCGTTTACGTTTCGGTCATCAACACCCGCGGTTTTTATCGATTCTGACCCGTTTTATGGACTATTACTCACCGTTTTGGGGCCCCAAAGCGATTTCCATAGTTGTTGAACCCCAAGGTGCGATTACGTGTCGGTCATCAACACTCACAGTTTTGCCGATTCTGTCCCGTTTCGTGGACTATTACTCACTGTTTTGGGGTCCCGAAGTGATTTCCACGATTAACGAATCCTGGGGCGCGTTTACGTTTCGTTCATCAACACTCGCGGTTTTGGCCGATTCTAACCCGTTTCGTGGACTATTACTCACCGTTTTTGGGCCCTAAAGCTATTTGCATAGTTGTTGAACCCCAAGGTGCGCTTGCGTGTCGGTCATCAACACTCACAGATTTGGCCGATTCTGGCCCGTTTCGTGGATAACTACTGACTGTTTTGGGGTCCCGGAGTGATTTCCACGATTAACGAACCCTGGTGTGCGTTTATGTTTTAGTCATCAACACTAGCGGTTTTGGCCGATTCTGACCCGTTTCGTGGACTATTACTCACCATTTTTGGGCCCCAAATGAATTTCCATAGTTGTTGAACCCCAAGGCGCGCTTACGTGTCGGTCATCAACACTCACAGATTTGGCCAATTCTGGCCCATTTCGTGGGCTGTTACTCACTTTTTGGGGTCCCGGGGAGGTTTCCACGATTAATGAACCCTGGGGTGCGTTTACGATTTGGTCATCAACACTCGCGGGTTTGGTCGATTCTGACGCCTTTCATGGACTATTACTCACCGTTTTGGGGACCCAAACCGGTTTCGTAGTTGTTGAACCCCAAGGTGCGTTTACATGTCGGTTGTCACATCCCTAGCTTCTGGTTTGCTCTGAGCTAGCTATTAATGTGTTGCATCGTGTTTAAATTTTGCCTAAAATTGAAATGGGGATGTTCAAACCCTAGCATTAAATCAACTCAACTAGGGTGAATTAAAATCTTTTCAATAAACCCAAAAGGTTCCTAAGAAAAGTTCATGATTTCTGGTTAAGGTGGAAACCTCTGCCAAAAATGATGAATATATTCTTAGGTCATTTTTGGATTTTTTTTGAATTAAATCATATTGTATTTGACTTTGGGCATTTAAATACTATAAATAATTTAAATGTTCAAATAAATGTTGGAAATTGTTAAGGGTCACTGAAATAATTCAGAAAGCACCCATAATTGTTTCCAGGATTTTATTAAATGATTTGGTATTTTAAATCAAATCAAAAACAAAATAACAGAAATAGAAAAGAAATAAAAGAGAGAGAGAAGGAAGTTACCTGGCGCCCAGCACGGCCCAGCCCATCTCCACTCCCCCCCTGTCGTCTTCCTCTGCCAGTAGGCAGAGGCAAGGTGTGGCGCGCGCCCGAGAGGCCTCGGCCACCTCCTGCTTCCCCTGGCCACCTCCTGCTTCCTCCTCGACGCCCCGGAGACGCCACGCACCTCCCTGCCTCTCTCCCTCACTCTCCCGCGTCCTCATCCTCTCCCCTGGATCTCTCTCTCACTCGCCCGAACGGAGCCGCCGCCACCGACGAGCTCCCTCGCGGCCACCGCCACCCCCTAGCCTCGCCGATGCGCTCAAAGGCTCCGCCTCGACCCCCTCTTTCTCCCCACCGAGCCACAAGGTCCCGGACACGCTGCAACGCCGCCACCATCGCCGTTTCCATCGCCGGCCGCAGAGGATCTTCACTTTCGATTCGCCGCCGTCTCCGCTTCCCCGAGCTCGTCATCTACCCCATCCGAAGCACCGTGAGCTCCTGCACGTTTTTCCCCTAACCCCGTGGCTTGCCGCTCGCCGTAGCCGCCATTTCATAGATGGCCGTAGCACGCTGCCGCCTGAGCTCGTCGCCGGCGTAGCTCCGGTGACCATTTGGTCACCCTGGCATGCCTAACTCGCTCCCCGCACCGCGTAGCGCCCCGCTAGCCTCTCACCTCGCTCGTTTGCGCACCGTAGCACTAACTCGCCCCAACCCCGAGCTCCGGCCACCCCCGCACCTCCCGTTGGTCCCCCTAGATGCGGACGGGCACGGGCTACCTCCTGGTGCCCTTGGCGCGTCGATCCGATGCCCCTAGCGCAAGTCCGGCGTCCCCCGCCGTGCTCTGTGGTCGTCGCCGGCTAAACTCCGGCGAGAGCTGACGTGGCCGATCATTAGGGCCTAACCACCCCGCTAACCCAGGCCTAGAGCCACTGACATGTGGGCCCTAGTGCCCCTAATCTTTAATTAAACTAAACTAACCCCCCTGTCTAACCTGTGTCACTTATGTGTGGACCCCACACATCAGGTTTGACCTGGACCTGGCCGTTGACTCGCTGACGTCATGCTGGCTTCAGGCTGACGCAGTTAAATCATTTTCTGGATTTATTAATATTCAGGAAATTCCAGAAAATGCCTAAAACTTCTAAAATTCATAGAAATTCAACCGTAACTCCAAATTAAATAATTTATATATGAAAAATTATCAGAAAAACTCAAGGAATCCATCTGTACCATTTTCATGCATGTTAGAACAACTTATAGCTGCTGTATAGCACAAATCAATTAAATGGCATTTGAATAATCACATATGGAGTTTGAATTTGAATCTTGAATTCAAACCAACCCCATTTAACTTGTTGCTAGATGCATTAGCCCAAAACACATTCATATTGCCATGTCATAGCATGCATCATATTGTGCATTGCATTGATCGTGTTTCCTCTGTGTTTGCCGGTGTTGTTCCCCCTCGATAGACGTTGTACCGATGATGTGATCGTTGACACTGATGAAGACTCAATGTTATCTTCAGAAGTGCTAGGCAAGCAAAACCCCCTTGTTCATTCCGATACAATCCTACTCTCTTGCTCCTGCTCTCTTTTACTGCATTAGGACAACACCGATTCATCTGTTACTTGCTGCGGTAGCTGAACCCCTTTATCCTTTGCATGACCTGTCATTGCCACAGTAAATAGATGAAACCCACTAGCATGAGTAGGAGTTGTTTGAGCCCTGTTGTGCCTACTCATTCTTGCTTGTTTGTCATGCCTGCTACTGCTTAGAGTTGAGTCAGGTCTGATTCATCGGGGATGAATCAGAGGTGTGTGAACATGTCCTACTGTGTGTGAGCCAAGTGTGTGAACACGATTTGGTAAAGGTGTCGGTGAGAGGCCATGTAGGAGTACATGGTGGGTTGTCTCATTGAAGCCGTCCTTAGGAACTGAGTTCTGTGTTTGTGATCCATGATTCAGCTACTACCATGCATTGGGCCCTGAAATATGACCCCGCTCGACTTCTTATTCACCCTAGTCCTCTGTCCAGTAGTTGCAAGTAGTTTCTGGTGTTTGTAGCTTACTGGAGGCCGTGGACAGCGCTGACCATAGGGGTGGGCTGTGATGCGGTAGGTACGTGGCACTGTGTACCGGATGCCCGTTTGGTATCTCGGGAACCCTGTTCACATCGTTTGGGGCTGTGAGCGAAACTCCGGCCGGATCTCCTCATGGATGGAACGCGAATAGGCGATAAACCTGGACTAGAGACTTGAGTGTTTAGGTAGGTCGTGGTCTACACCCACGTCGGCTTTCGCTTGAAGTCTGCCGAGCACATGTCGTGTGCAGACACTAAGTGGTGGAAACATGTATGAAGAAGTACACCCCTGCAGGGTTAACATCATCTATTCGAATAGCCGTGTCCATGGTAAAGGACTTCTGGGTTGCGTATATCAGTTCATAGATAAGTGAAAGTGGATACTCTAAAATACACAAGATAATCGTGAGTGCTATGGATGGCGTTCTCGTAGGGAGACGGGAGCGGATCCATAGTGGTGTATTGATATGGTGAATATGTGGACTCGTGTGCGCCACCTCAAAAGAGTTACATTGCAGTCGTAGTTCAGGATAGCCACCGAGTCAAAGCTAGCTTGCTGCAGTTAAACCCCACCATCCCCTTTGTTGATGCATATGTAGTTAGTTCTGATGTAAGTCTTGTTGGGTACATTTGTACTCACGTTTGCCTATTCTATGTTTTTGCAGAGAGACTTCGGTCTCACCAGTAGTTCCACGTGGTCTTCGACGTTTAGCTTGATACCTCAGCTACGATCTTGTGCCCTCGGCAGGATCTGATAGATAGTCAGGCTTCTCAGCCTTTTTCATTTATAGATGTCTGTACCCAGACATGATAGCTTCCGCTTGTGCTTTGATTTGTATGCTCTGAATGTTGGGTCATGAGACCCCTGTTTGTAATATCTCGCTCCTCAGAGCCTATTGAATAAATTACTTGAGTCATAGAGTCATGTTGTGATGCCATGTTGTATTGCACATATCGAGAATATTGTGTGTATGTTATTGAAATGCTTGGTATGTGTGGGATCTGACTATCTAGTTGTTTATATTTAGTAGCCTCTCTTACCGGGAAATGTCTCCTAGTGTTTCCACCGACCCATGGTAGCTTGCTACTGCTCCGGAACACTTAGGCTGGCCGGCATGTGTCCTTCTTCGTTCCTGTGTCTGTCCCTTCGGGGAAATGTCACGCGATGGATACCGGAGTCCTGTTAGCCCGCTACAGCCCGGTTCACCGGAGTCCTGCTATCCCAGTGCTACAGCCTGGATTCACTCGCTGATGACCGACACGTTCGATGCTGGGTCATGGATGCCTGTCCCTGTAAGTCTGTGCCACTTTGGGTTTACGACTAGCCATGTCAGCCCGGACTCCTTATCATATGGATGATAGCGACATTGTCATATACGTGTGCCAAAAGGCGCAAACGGTCCCGGGCAAGGGTAAGGCGACACCCGTGGGAATACCGTGCGTGAGGCCGCAAAGTGATATGAGGTGTTACATGCTAGATCGATGTGGCATTGAGTCGGGGTCCTGACAGCGTTGGTATCAGAGCTTGACTGCCTGTAGGATTACCAAGCCAAACTGATCGAAGTTGAGTCTAGAAATTCTTTAGTTATATAAGGGAATTGATTGTGGGATGGAACATAAGGCTCTTTTTACTCCTTATACCTTATGCCCTTCTGATCTGAGTCATCTTATCTTTCCTACGGGGATTAAGAACTAGGCTATCTCTTCTTGCTATTAGGACCACGTGTTACTAATCAGTAGACTTATAAGATTGTTGGATTTAAGTCTCAGTTCAGTTCCTACTACTTCCGTATGTTTATTGTTGATCTCGGAACCTTGATATTGTGCTTCTGAGTGGTTATGCCACCATTTTGTAGTATGTCTCAAATCTTTTTGAGCATTTATAGCCGTTATGCTGTCGGAGTCATCCCATGTTTCTAAATAGTCCGATGCATTTGCAAATCCCTTCCTTCTGTTTCCGATGTGCCTTTGGTCAGATTAATCACACAAATTAGTGAGTTGAGGTACTTTATTGCCTCGACATATATGTTGGAATAATTATTATGACCCTAGGTGTTTTAGGGAGTCACCTAGTAATCTAGCAACGTTTTGTGTTCCCAGTGTGAAGATTCTGGCCTTTATTATCGAAAGCATCCTGTGATGCCATTTAGTTAGTAGGCATTCTATTCCTGGGTTCTTGAACCCGAGATTCACTCTACTTACTTCATGTTGATAGTGTTTGCTAGTTCCTTTAGGATATTAGTAACCTTTGCGATAGTCCTAGAAGTTCGTGGTATTTCCTTCTTCCAAATACTATGAACCACTTTATGGCAGAAGTTCTTTGAACCAAAAGATCACAACAGGCCCTCTATGAGTTCTCCACTCTATATTGCGACTCTGCCAGTTCTACTTTTCTGCATGGGTTATTCGGAAGAAACTTGTTGAACTTGGTTCGACATACTAATCTATGCATCCAAAACTCAGAAAGTTATATGTTCCTTTGAGTTGTCCCTCTTTAGTTGTCTACTGACCTTCGTCTATCAATTGATAGTCAAGAGTATGCGTGCGTTCGTTTATCGATGCCTATTACTCTTGTGGTCCGTCAAGCCATTCTATCGCGGAATGACTAGGAGAAACAAACTCCAGTACCTCTTCCATATCCAGGATTGGGTCAAAGAAGTTGTGCTCCGCAGAACAAATTGCTAATCCAGCTTTTGCTCTGTTCTACCTTGGAGTATTACCATCTTTTATATCGGGATTGTTGTAGGAATTGCACACCATCCTATGAACTCTTGGTACAGTGATACTTCTCGCCATCATTACTCATTCCTCGGTTCCGTGTGGTTATAACCGGAATGTTGACAAGTGAATTGTGATGTGTGAAATCAATACTCCCAGCAACCTTGTTGCTTGGTAGTTAAATGGACGATAACCTCATTCTTAGCGTGTTGATTATTGAATCGTCACCCTAAGACTGATTGTGCTGCCTAGTCCCTATTTCTGGTGCACTCCTCGACCAATGAGATAGGAATTATTTCAAGTCCTCACTCATTTGATCATATTGTCTTGCCCTCAAAAGCGAGATTGTTCTCGAGCTTAGTAACATACCGGTGGTTCATGATTTTCTGAATGTCTTCTCGGAAGTATCACCAGGTCGTCACCTGACCGTTATGTTGAGCTCGTGATCAAGTTGGTTTCTTATGAACCACCTTCTCTCCAAGAATCGGTGTTAGATATCCCTGAGCTAGTTGGTTAAGCTAGACAACAACTTGGAGAGTTGGAAGATAAAAGCTTGTCTGACTTAGTTCGTTCCAAAGGGATATTCTTGTGTAGAGTGTGTTGAAGAGAGATGATATCTTCATCGATTGGTCCCTGTGATCAGTTATTGGACCTATTGCCTGATAAAAACTTTGATTTGAGTATGGGTTATCGTCAAATCAAATCAGAACCAACGATGTTCGTAATGTTGTCTTACTCGTGGTCGATCCCTCGAGCATACACCATTATATCTTTTGGGTCTGACCAATGCTATCACTTGTTCACATAATTATGGAATTCCATTTACATGGAAATCTCGATGAGTTGTTGTTGAGCCCATCAGCAGCATTTTGTCTCTCCCATGAGTCATGTTGAACATCAACCTAGTGTTGGAAACTTGTGTAAGCATTTCTTCGTGTTTCGTTCATGAAGCATATGTTTGGATGAAGGAGTGACTTCCTCTTATACACGTGCATTTGGTGAAAGTTGCCGCCGTGAATTTGAGAAAGTTAGTTTTGCTTCCTCTGGAATCATCCCAAGTCAGTCATGCATATGTGCGAAGTATTCTGTGGTCTGGAGACTTGCAACCTCCATTCTATATGTGTCCCTAGCACACCAAGCCACTGATTGATTTGTTCAAGGAGAAGAAGTTCCTTCTTAAGAGTATACCTTATGCAAGGACTTCGATATCCTCGATGATGGTTCCCCTCCTGAACTCGGTAGTGTTTTATTATAAGACTACTTTGTGGTCATGCTTGTCTGGGACAACGTGTTCACATGTTGTAGCAGAACCAGCTCATGTTTTGGAGCTTGCTATCGTAATTCATTTCCCGAGAATCTCGCAACATCATCTCGTCGATTTGTGTTGCAAACTTTCATTTTTCTTTCTAGACTTGATGAGTCTGGAATATCGTGACACCAACCAGATCTGAATCTCAGGCAGATTTGATGGTTGGAACATTTCCCAAGAACTATAATATTGGTCTCTCGATAACCGGCAAGGTGGATGTCGTGGCCAACACACCATCCGGTAGACCTATTATTATAGTATCTTGTTTGAGGAAGTTGGCCACCTCCCCATAAGGACTTCGTAGGATTTACCCCCTAGCTATGCCTTATGATTTTAGTGTTTTCGAAGTATGACCTTTACCTGATGTTCTAGATACCAGACCATTTCAATGAATGGGTTACACTAGCACTTCAAGGAGAACATTAGAAGCGGAGTGCTAAATGTCTCTCGGTCGATCATCCAGATTTTGTTTCCTTGGCCTCGCTAAGGTGAAATCTGAGGAAGTGTTATCCTCCTTTGCATCTGCATCGCCCATCGCTATTCATCATGGTAGTATGTTGTGTTGTCAGCTCCCTTGACACGGATGTTGATAAAATCTTGATGATTATGGAAATGCTCAAGTTCTTGAGAGCATGCACAAGCGCTACGTGTTATCATCGGCACTAACTGGGATTCCTCTCAGTTTCCTCGGCAATGCTATGACCTTTTTAAACAGTGAATTCACTCTCTATGGTTGGGTTCTTCCCCAGTTACCAGAATCATTCCCAGCATTTGCATTTTGTTCCCAGCTTGCACCGCCAATGTGCCTTCTACCATGGGTCTCTTCCATTTCCGGTGATAAGCAAAAATCATACATTGCGTTGTCTTCAACAAGGTAGTCCACATCATCCAAGTCCGAGTATGCCATTCTACTGACCCCCTCCAAACGATCGCTCGAGAATTGTCTTAGGCTGGTTTAAAGAGTTTCAATGATCTTTGAATCAAAGGTAATTCTTTTTGCCACTTAAGGGGATATTTCTACGAGTCACCTTCCCTAAGGTGCATCATTATGGTATCATGGCAACTCAACTCCTCGCTATGTGACAATCGTTTACCACATTCTTGAGTCTGGAATTGTTGTCTACCTAGTGAACCTTTGTCATCTGCTTCACTCCAATTCCTATGGATGTGTACTTCGTCTCTCAGCTCGAGAGATGTTGTTATCTCTCATTCCGTGGGTTAATCCTGAGTTGTTCGACCTTCGAGAAGAACAATTCTTTTAGGGTCTTTCCTTTCCTCTCGTTGTCATGATAGTTGGAGTTCTCAAGGCAAGACTTCAAGACAATGATGGTGAATGAATCAACGTTCAATTAAAGTGCACCCTGGATCGTGAAGATTATACTAGTTTGCGTTACCACTTCACCTTACCCTACGCTTGAATCTCGAGACGAGATTCTTGTTTAGTGGGGGTGAGTTGTCACATCCCTAGCTTCTGGTTTGCTCTGAGCTAGCTAGTAATGTGTTGCATCATGTTTAAATTTTGCCTAAAATTGAAATGGGGATGTTCAAACCCTAGCATTAAATCAACTCAACTAGGGTGAATTAAAATCTTTTCAAAAAACCCAAAAGGTTCCTAAGAAAAGTTCATGATTTCTGGTTAAGGTGGAAACCTCTGCCAAAAATGATGAATATATTCTTAGGTCATTTTTGGATTTTTTTTGAATTAAATCATATTGTATTTGACTTTGGGCATTTAAATACTATAAATAATTTAAATGTTCAAATAAATGTTGGAAATTGTTAAGGGTCACTGAAATAATTCAGAAAGCACCCATAATTGTTTCCAGGATTTTATTAAATGATTTGGTATTTTAAATCAAATCAAAAACAAAATAACAGAAATAGAAAAGAAATAAAAGAGAGAGAGAGAAGGAAGTTACCTGGCGCCCACTTACCTGGCCCAGCACGGCCCAGCCCATCTCCACTCCCCCCCCCCTGTCGTCTTCCTCTGCCAGTAGGCAGAGGCGAGGCGTGGCGCGCGCCCGAGAGGCCTCGGCCACCTCCTGCTTCCCCTGGCCACCTCCCCATAAGGACTTCGTAGGATTTACCCCCTAGCTATGCCTTATGATTTTAGTGTTTTCGAAGTATGACCTTTACCTGATGTTCTAGATACCAGACCATTTCAATGAATGGGTTACACTAGCACTTCAAGGAGAACATTAGAAGCGGAGTGCTAAATGTCTCTCGGTCGATCATCCAGATTTTGTTTCCTTGGCCTCGCTAAGGTGAAATCTGAGGAAGTGTTATCCTCCTTTGCATCTGCATCGCCCATCGCTATTCATCATGGTAGTATGTTGTGTTGTCAGCTCCCTTGACACGGATGTTGATAAAATCTTGATGATTATGGAAATGCTTAAGTTCTTGAGAGCATGCACAAGCGCTACGTGTTATCATCGGCACTAAGTGGGATTCCTCTCAGTTTCCTCGGCAATGCTATGACCTTTTTAAACAGTGAATTCACTCTCTATGGTTGGGTTCTTCCCCAGTTACCAGAATCATTCCCAGCATTTGCATTTTGTTCCCAGCTTGCACCGCCAATGTGCATTCTACCATGGGTCTCTTCCATTTCCGGTGATAAGCAAAAATCATACATTGCGTTGTCTTCAACAAGGTAGTCCACATCATCCAAGTCCGAGTATGCCATTCTACTGACCCCCTCCAAACGATCGCTCGAGAATTGTCTTAGGCTGGTTTAAAGAGTTTCAATGATCTTTGAATCAAAGGTAATTCTTTTTGCCACTTAAGGGGATATTTCTACGAGTCACCTTCCCTAAGGTGCATTATTATGGTATCATGGCAACTCAACTCCTCGCTATGTGACAATCGTTTACCACATTCTTGAGTCTGGAATTGTTGTCTACCTAGTGAACCTTTGTCATCTGCTTCACTCCAATTCCTATGGATGTGTACTTCGTCTCTCAGCTCGAGAGATGTTGTTATGTCTCATTCCGTGGGTTAATCCTGAGTTGTTCGACCTTCGAGAAGAACAATTCTTTTAGGGTCTTTCCTTTCCTCTCGTTGTCATGATAGTTGGAGTTCTCAAGGCAAGACTTCAAGACAATGATGGTGAATGAATCAACGTTCAATTAAAGTGCACCCTGGATCGTGAAGATTATACTAGTTTGCGTTACCACTTCACCTTACCCTACGCTTGAATTTCGAGACGAGATTCTTGTTTAGTGGGGGTGAGTTGTCACATCCCTAGCTTCTGGTTTGCTCTGAGCTAGCTAGTAATGTGTTGCATCATGTTTAAATTTTGCCTAAAATTGAAATGGGGATGTTCAAACCCTAGCATTAAATCAACTCAACTAGGGTGAATTAAAATCTTTTCAAAAAACCCAAAAGGTTCCTAAGAAAAGTTCATGATTTCTGGTTAAGGTGGAAACCTCTACCAAAAATGATGAATATATTCTTAGGTCATTTTTGGATTTTTTTGAATTAAATCATATTGTATTTGACTTTGGGCATTTAAATACTATAAATAATTTAAATGTTCAAATAAATGTTGGAAATTGTTAAGGGTCACTGAAATAATTCAGAAAGCACCCATAATTGTTTCCAGGATTTTATTAAATGATTTGGTATTTTAAATCAAATCAAAAACAAAATAACAGAAATAGAAAAGAAATAAAAGAGAGAGAGAGAGAAGGAAGTTACCTGGCGCCCACTTACCTGGCCCAGCACGGCCCAGCCCATCTCCACTCCCCCCCCTGTCGTCTTCCTCTGCCAGTAGGCAGAGGCGAGGCGTGGCGCGCGCCCGAGAGGCCTCGACCACCTCCTGCTTCCCCTGGCCACCTCCTGCTTCCTCCTCGACGCCCCGGAGACGCCACGCACCTCCCTGCCTCTCTCCCTCACTCTCCCGCGTCCTCATCCTCTCCCCTGGACCTCTCTCTCACTCGCCCGAACGGAGCCGCCGCCACCGACGAGCTCCCTCGCGGCCACCGCCACCCCCTAGCCTCGCCGATGCGCTCAAAGGCTCCGCCTCGACCCCCTCTTTCTCCCCACCGAGCCACAAGGTCCCGGACACGCTGCAACGCCGCCACCATCGCCGTTTCCATCGCCGGCCGCAGAGGATCTTCACCGTCGATTCGCCGCCGTCTCCGCTTCCCCGAGCTCGTCATCTACCCCATCCGAAGCACCGTGAGCTCCTGCACGTTTTGCCCCTAACCCCGTGGCTTGCCGCTCGCCATAGCCGCCATTTCATAGCTGGCCGTAGCACGCCGCCGCCTGAGCTCGTCGCCGGCGTAGCTCCGGTGACCATTTGGTCACCCTGGCATGCCTAACTTGCTCCCCGCACCGCGTAGCGCCCCGCTAGCCTCTCACCTCGCTCGTTTGCGCACCGTAGCACTAACTCGCCCCAACCCCGAGCTCCGGCCGCCTCCTCGGGCTCCACTCCGGCGAACCCCGGCCACCCCCGCACCTCCCGTTGGTCCCCCTAGATGCGCACGGGCACGGGCTACCTCCTGGTGCCCTTGGCGCGTCGATCCGATGCCCCTAGCGCAAGTCCGGCGTCCCCCGCCGTGCTCTGTGGTCGTCGCCGGCTAAACTCCGGCGAGAGCTGACGTGGCCGGTCATTAGGGCCTAACCACCCCGCTAACCCAGGCCTAGAGCCACTGACATGTGGGCCCTAGTGCCCCTAATCTTTAATTAAACTAAACTAACCCCCCTGTCTAACCCGTGTCACTGACGTGTGGACCCCACACGTCAGGTTTGACCTAGACCTGGCCGTTGACTCACTGACGTCATGCTGGCTTCAGGCTGACGCAGTTAAATCATTTTCTGGATTTATTAATATTCAGGAAATTCCAGAAAATGCCTAAAACTGCTAAAATTCATAGAAATTCAACCGTAACTCCAAATTAAATAATTTATATATGAAAAATTATTAGAAAAATTCAAGGAATCCATCTGTACAATTTTCATGCATGTTAGAACAACTTATAGCTGCTGTATAGCGCAAATCAATTAAATGGCATTTGAATAATCACATATGGAGTTTGAATTTGAATCTTGAATTCAAACCAACCCCATTTAACTTGTTGCTAGATGCATTAGCCCAAAACACATTCATATTGCCATGTCATAGCATGCATCATATTGTGCATTGCATTGATCATGTTTCCTCTGTGTTTGCCGGTGTTGTTCCCCCTCGATAGACGTTGTACCGATGATGTGATCGTTGACACTGATGAAGACTCAATGTTATCTTCAGAAGTGCTAGGCAAGCAAAACCCCCTTGTTCATTCTGATACAATCCTACTCTCTCGCTCCTGCTCTCTTTTACTTCATTAGGACAACACCGATTCGTCTGTTACTTGCTGCGGTAGCTGAACCCCTTTATCCTTTGCATGACCTGTGATTGCCACAGTAAATAGATGAAACCCACTAGCATGAGTAGGAGTTGTTTGAGCCCTGTTGTGCCTACTCATTCTTGCTTGTTTGTCATGCCTGCTACTGCTTAGAGTTGAGTCAGGTCTGATTCATCAGGGATGAATCAGAGGTGTGTGAACATGTCCTACTGTGTGCGAGCTAAGTGTGTGAACACGATTTGGTAAAGGTGTCGGTGAGAGGCCATGTAGGAGTACATGGTGGGTTGTCTCATTGAAGCCGTCCTTAGGAACTGAGTTCTGTGTTTGTGATCCATGATTCAGCTACTACCATGCATTGGGCCCTGAAATATGACCCCGCTCGACTTCTTATTCACCCTAGTCCTCTGTCCAGGAGTTGCAAGTAGTTTCTGGTGTTTGTAGCTTACTGGAGGCCGTGGACAGCGCTGACCGTAGGGGTGGGCTGTGATGCGGTAGGTACGTGGCACGGTGTACCGGATGCCCGTTTGGTATCTCGGGAACCCTATTCACATCGTTTGGGGCTGTGAGCGAAACTCCGGCCGGATCTCCTCATGGATGGAACCCGAATAGGTGATAAACCTGGACTAGAGACTTGAGTGTTTAGGTAGGTCGTGGTCTACACCCACGTCGGCTTTCGCTTGAAGTCTGCCGAGCACATGTCGTGTGCAGACGCTAAGTGGTGGAAACATGTATGAAGAAGTACACCCCTGCAGGGTTAACATCATCTATTCGAATAGCCGTGTCCATGGTAAAGGACTTCTGGGTTGCGTATATCAGTTCATAGACAAGTGAAAGTGGATACTCTAAAATACACAAGATAAGCGTGAGTGCTATGGATGGCCTTCTCGTAGGGAGACGGGAGCGGATCCATAGTGGTGTATTGATATGGTGAATATGTGGACTCGTGTGCGCCACCTCAAAAGAGTTACATTGCAGTCGTAGTTCAGGATAGCCACCGAGTCAAAGCTGGCTTGCTGCAGTTAAACCCCACCATCCCCTTTGTTGATAATGATGCATATGTAGTTAGTTCTGATGTAAGTCTTGCTGGGTACATTTGTACTCACGTTTGCCTATTTTATGTTTTTGCAGAGAGACTTCGGTCTCACTAGTAGTTCCACGTGGTCTTCGACGTTTAGCTTGATACCTCAGCTACGATCTTGTGCCCTCGGCAGGATCTGATAGATAGTCAGGCTTCTCAGCCTTTTTCATTTATAGATGTCTGTACCCAGACATGATAGCTTCCGCTTGTGCTTTGATTTGTATGCTCTGAATGTTGGGTCATGAGACCCCTGTTTGTAATATCTCGCTCCTCAGAGCCTATTGAATAAATTACTTGAGTCATAGAGTCATGTTGTGATGCCATGTTGTATTGCACATATCGAGCATATTGTGTGTATGTTATTGAAATGCTTGGTATGTGTGGGATCTGACTATCTAGTTGTTTATCTTTAGTAGCCTCTCTTACCGGGAAATGTCTCCTAGTGTTTCCACCGAGCCATGGTAGCTTGCTACTGCTCCGGAACACTTAGGCTGGCCGGCATGTGTCCTTCTTCGTTCCTGTGTCTGTCCCTTCGGGGAAATGTCACGCGATGGATACCGGAGTCCTATTAGCCCGCTACAGCCCGGTTCACCGGAGTCCTGCTAGCCCAGTGCTACAGCCTGGATTCACTCGCTGATGACCCACACGTTCGATGCTGGGTCATGGATGCCTGTCCCTGTAAGTCTGTGCCACTTTGGGTTTACGACTAGCCATGTCAGCCCGGACTCCTTATCATATGGATGCTAGCGACACTGTCATATACGTGTGCCAAAAGGCGCAAACGGTCCCGGGCAAGGGTAAGGCGACACCCGTGGGAATACCGTGCGTGAGGCCGCAAAGTGATATGAGGTGTTACATGCTAGATCGATGTGGCATTGAGTCGGGGTCCTGACATCGGTCATCAACACTCACAGTTTTTGCCGATTCTGGCACGTTTCGTGGACTATTACTCACTGTTTTCGGGTCCCGGAGTGATTTCCACGATTAACGAACCCTGGGGTGCGCTTATGTATCGGTCATCAACACTCACAGTTTTGGCCGATTCTGGCCCGTTTCGTGGACTATTACTCACTGTTTTGCGGTCCCGGAGTGATTTCCACGATTAACGAACCCTGGGGTGCGTTTACGATTCGGTCATCAACACTCGCGGGTTCGGTCGATTCTGACCCGTTTCATGGACTATTACTCACCGTTTTGGGGACCCAAACCGGTTTCGTAGTTGTTGAACCCCAAGGTGCGTTTACGTGTCGGTCATCAACA